>NC_046986.1:18571955-18796955 GCF_009769545.1 Cyclopterus lumpus | reverse complement strand
AACCCATTCTCTGTTTCTCCACAAAGATTCACACAAAAGCACCACTTTAAATCTATAATAAAACATCATAATTCATTGATTTTGTAGTATGTATCTGAACCTGCAAAGTAACCAGTAGCTAAAACTATAGTGTGGTGAAAGGAAATATAAAAATAAATTCTCAAGTAAAGTACAAGTACCTTCGCATTTGTACTCAAGAACTTGAGTAGATGTACTTTCCCCCACTGGATCTAAATCAGATCAGTGTTTTTGTGGAAAGAAATACATCCAAGTACAGTACTTGAGTAAATTGTACTTGCAATACGTTGATACTTCTTCAGAGTGTATTTTCTTTTGATTAAATGCTCTGATATAGTCTCTAAAGAAACCTGAAGTGAAGAACAAATACTTGACAATCGTACCTAAATAGTACTTAGTTACTTTGCACCACTGCTGATGACAATTAACAACAAATCAAACAACATAAAGTATGTCATATGTAGTATGTCGTTGTGAGCATGTTACGGTATTGTGGTGTGAGGACAATAAATATACCTATAAATGTATTTACTGTGTAATTACTGTTTACATAATTTCTATTCTTGGCTTCTCAGTCGTTATGAGACAAAACAAACACGGCAAATTCTCCCTTTCCGCGAAATGAACTCTGGCTCCTCGAACACTAGCAGAGAGATGCGACTGGCGAGGCTCATGCACTAATAGCCCTCACCAGCTGACCACATTCCACAGCTGTGTGGTTCAAGGTCCACACACACACACACACACACACACACACACACACACACACACACACACACACACACACACACACTCCCACACACTCACACACTCACTCACACCGCCCTCGTATCTGCTCGGTCGGGAACACCTTCAAAAAAATAATTCAGGGGATTCAGAGAGTTTAAGTCTCAACTGCCTTCAAAGTGTTTCAGCAAATGAAAAAAGGCTCAGAGTTCATTCGGGATTTAGGACGTGTGTTTCTTAGGACACGCGGGCGCCCTTCATCTCGGCCCTGCGGGATAAAAGTCCATTATTTCAAATAAGAGGAAACTTCTTTTTTTTTTCTGTGGGACTCTGATTTTAAACTTCAACACGTTTTGCATGATGTTTTTTTTGTGCACAAATTTTGTTTTTGTATTTTTTTGTAAAGTCTACTGCAAATCGTGCACTTTGGATGATTGCGTATACTTTCACTTCAATACGGTCAGTGACGGTTGTGAGAAGTGTTTTCCTCTTACGTTACGTTTCCGTAATCTTTTACTTAATCCACTTACTTATTTTAAGCCCAACCTCAATGTTTTTCCTAAACCTAACTAAGTGGTTTATACCTAAATATTAAACATAACCATTTTACGGAAACAAAGTGGCATAAAATGACACGTAAAAAGTCTACAATGCAAATAATGACACACAAAAATGTTGTGATCATCTGATTTCCCATTAGAAGGAGAGTGTGGTATTAATACTTTTACTTCAGGAAAGGATTTGGATACTTCTTCCACTTAGCCAAATTCATAATCCTTCTAAAGACATGAATGTGGGTATATTTATACATTTGAGTAAATAGCTGACCTTCTCCACAATCTTTCCTCCGCAGCGACTGTAGAAGTACGACTACACCACCTGAATGAGATTTGTACTGTCGAGCCTCTGCGTTCCCAAGACAACCAGAGTTCAAGTGTCTGTGTCCGGCTGATGTGTCCCTGAGCAAGACACTAACTCCATGCCAGCCTCAGGCGGATCTGCTGCCTCTCTGACCCTGACCTCTGACCTCACTGGGAGATAAAAAAAAAACAGCCACGGCGGTGAACAGATTATCCCACTTTTATTATAGCTCCTCATCGCCTACCAATCTCTACCGGTCTGCCTGTCACTCTCAACCAACACCAACTGGACAATAAGAAGAGGTCAGAGGTCAGGCGGGCACCTCAGACGTCTAATTTCACCAGCCAGCCTCACAACAAAGAATGTTGGCGTCGTGTTTTGACGCTTTGCGTGGAGAAGGAGATCTGAAAATCTGGTCCTTTGTCGACCTCCAGTGATTTACCTTCTCACCTTGATGGAGGGATGTACAGGTGTGGCTCGAGGGCCTGGTGACATCACTGCTGGGTGTGGTTACAGGTGCAATAGGGTGGACACTTCCAACCGGAGAGGACGGTTAAAGTTACTGTGAGGAACTTTTAGCTGGTTGTGAAACTGATGCCTCTAAATGACCAACAACCAACATCAGTGAACGGGACTGTTGAGGAACGGTTGTGACGCTCGATATGCTGCTTATATAACGTATAGAAAATGTACCAGAAGTAGTGAGACAATGTGTTTTTTCTTGGCCTATTTTTCAAAGATGTGACTTTGGCCGTTTTTGCTTCATATTATGTCGGCATTATCGATTCAACGACAGATTCTAATCGATAAAACATTTTCAGAGGGGACATTTTCAAGCCCGAGGTGCACGATTTTAAGTTTGTTATGATGCAAGACAATGAAAAGCGACACATCTTAACATTCGAGAAGCTTTAACCACCAACATGTTTGGCATTTCGGCTTCAAGACAAACTTAACTGAACAAAATAGTATCCGGTTGATTATCTGTCTGCTACTCTCCTATTTGCATTATTATATTTGCCCTGTATTTTTAATAGTGTTTTGTGTTACGTGCCCTTTGTGCACCTGTGTTGTGCACAGCCAAAGTCAAACTTTCACTGAGGTGGATGATAAAGTTCGTAGTTTATTATACTTTTCAAGACAATAATAATGAAAACAGCAACAAACAAATCCATGTGGTGCTCATTGATGTTCCCTTGGGGTTTCTTCTGTACCTGCAGCGCTCTCCAGTGCTCCGGGTGCTCCCAGTGTCTGCTCCATTGTCTTTAAAAATGATAAGCAGCCTCTCTCAGACTCTTGGACCGGGCCCTCCACCAATCAGCGCCTCCGCCTGCTTCCAAACGTCCCAGCGGAGGAGCGCATTGGCCGCCCCCGCGCGTCTGTCAAGATTTCGGGCGGCATGTGGGAGGAGCTGGGTCCGAAGGGTGAAGGGAGGGGTGGCGGCTTTTTAGAGGCGGTGCGACTGTCAATTTTGTTCCCTATTCTCGTCAAAAGTCGCCCGTTGTTGCCGTTGAGTACAAACCGAGACGACCACGGGAGCCGTGCTCAGTCAGAGCAACGCGCCGCGCTCACAGACGGCCGCATCTCCTCCCCGCGTCACGCGGAACCGCAGCGCAAGTTCGCTCTCCTTTTTTTTTTTTGTTGGCACTTTGGCATCGATGTGCTTTGGGGGAGAAGAGGAGTAGGGTTTCGGGTATCGCCTTGTAGACAACGCTGGATTGTTTGGGAACACTTCTGTTCTCCCCATCAGCGGCGTTACGTGATTCTTTCTTTTTTTTGGGGGGGGGGGGGGGTGGGAGGGAGAGATCCACAAACTGTGGCTTTCTTTCACCGCCTCGAAGACAAGCACGCGAGACTGGGGCACGGTGAAGACTTGTTGCGCGCATCCGGGGAGCGCACGAGTCCAGTTTTTCATTCAAGTCTCCTGTAAAAACCTGCGCGTGATGCTCTGATTTCGAGTCATTGAGCGGAGCGGAGCATAATGGACTGTGGAGATCAGCTCACACCAACAGCCTGAAGTCAGCCCGGCTCGCTGCTCACTGACTATGAGAATCTGTTCATAATTAATGAAATTGGGGCGATTAGTTTCCTCCTGTCTGTCAGAGCTGCTGCCGAGCGCCGGATGCTTTAGGAAAAAGAAGGGGGAAAAAAACCCAATTTCTGCTCTAAATGGCATCCACGCGCAGCCGAGTCAAACTTTATTCGGGTCAGATCCGACGACTTGATTGATTTTCCTCTCCCGGTGTTTTGTTCCTCGAGTCCTCCGCCTCTCGCCGACATGTCTGAGCGCGATGGAAACGGAGACGGGCTGTGCGGCGACGCAGCGCCGGACTTCATCCCGCCGAGAGCGTCCCGCGGCCGGCGCAGCGGTGTCATCCTCCCCGGTGGCGGCCAGGACACCGACGCCATCCTGCTGGATTCCGTGAGGGCAGCACCTCGCCGGAGCAGCATCATTAAGGTAAGACAACCTAATGGCGTGCCCCCCCCCCCCCCCCCCCCCACACACACAATATCACTGGCAACGTTGTAAAAGGATTCAACAAGTGCTACATCTCTCAAATGACAGCAGTTTATCTTGTGGCGCGTGCACGTCCGCCAATCATCTTGACGCGTTTCCAACCAGCCAAACCACATTCTTACATGATGGCTCAGCCGAACAAGGTGAAACACAACTCTTGGACTTCTGGTTTTTTTTTAAAATTTCTTTTCTTTTTCTTCCGTGTGACACTAACATGCTTCTGCTGCTGAATGGGGATTCATAAAACATGCTCTTAAAAGCTCCTTAAGGATTATGTCCCCCCCCCCCCCCCCCCCTCCTTATTAGAATGAGCTTTAAGGATTATATACCGAGACGGTACAGAAACAATGGTTCTATTGGAATGTGTGAGACACACTGTGGATGAACTTCATCAGGTTGTGCTATTCAAGATATAACTCTAGTCTGGAAACCACTGGTGGAAGAATCACTCCGATTCTTTACTTGAGTAAAAGCACCAGTACGGCAATATAATAATACTTCCCTAGGAGTAAAAGTCATGCATTTAACATCTTTTAAGTAAAAGTGCACATGTATAATCAGCTAAATGTATTCACGGTACTTGTTCTGGAAGTAAAATGTCCTCTGTGACTGATATATGAGGTAACATATGACTTTATTAGATTGTTAATGCATCAGTGTGTCAGCAGCATGGAGCCGGATTTAATTACACTGTTTAGGTATGTTAGTTCAGTGGTTCCCAACTCGAGAGTCGGGGCCCCTCCAAAGGGTCACCAGATAAATCCGAGGGGTCATGACATGATTAATGGGAGCGGAGAGAAGAAAAACCAAACATTTATATTTATTTATTTTTGCTGTTATTTGGGAAGTAATGGTTAATTTAACCACTCTGGGCCTCCAAACAGTCATTTAAAAGACATCAGCTGAGGCGTTTATATGGGACATCGGAAAAGTTACGAAGCGCTTTACTTTAATCAAGATTAAAACATTTCAGCACTTTAAGCAAATGACAGCAGGTATAGTACAACAAATAAGACCCTGTGCTGAAAGATATTAAATAGTTACAAGTTTTGAGAAGTGATTCTGCACGTCTCAGACCATTATTGTTATATTTATACACAATATATCAAACGTCGTTTTAGGTCATATCTTCAAGTAACTGTAGTGGAGTAACACATGCACATATTTCTCTCTGAGACGTAGTAAAGTAGACGTAGGAGGAAATATTCGAGTACTCGGGTAAATTTACTTGGTTACTTTCCACCGCTACTGGAAAGAGCCCTCACCCACTGACCCCGCCGACTACACGCATGACGTCGTAGCCTTTCCACCCTCACCTGAACGCCACAGGAAGTGAGGATCACGCTTATATGGGAGCGCTACCTTTTTTTTGTAAGATGTCTGAACACATAAGCTCCATCTCAGGTGACGTGTCCCCGCGGTCAGAAATCGATGGAAGGAAATAGATTGACTCTTTCATCATCGTCTCACACGTGATGCTAATATCGCGCTCCATATTTCATGTCGGCGGGGGAGGCGGCGATTTTCTTTCGCCAGCCCCTCGTCCGTACTGCACGGACCGCCCGGCGAGCCCCATCTGGAAGACCGAGCTGAACAGAGAGTCCCTTTGACTGCTGCTGGGAAGGAAGTGGATGAAAGGATGGACGGATGAGTGGCGTGATGTCAGTGACAGGCGCTGTCCGCCGTGACAGCCGGCGCCGGGTATCAATACCTCTCAGGATCCCAAGAAATATGTCAGATTATTCATGACTGGCAGGCACTGACAGTCAGCTCCTCGGTCAGAGTTTTAGTTGAAGTAAGATTAGTAAAGTCATCGGCAACAGTTTTGAGGAATGAGTAATCGTTTCAGTCATTTTGAAGCAGAATAAAAAACCAAACCGTGAGGATATTCTGCTTTATATGATCGTGACTGAATATATTTGGGTTTGAGGCTCGGGTAAAGACAACGGTTTGAGTTCTGTGTTTTTTTTTTTTTTTTTTATTCATTAAATTTGTCACAATTATTTGAACTTTTGCAAAAAAAGAATCCTCAGATTAACAGATAATGAAATAGTTTAAAGTCAATCTGACAATTGATTTTGTGTCAATTTTTGTTGATTTTGTGACAATCTGACAATGTGTTTTTTTGACACATTTTAGCCTAAAGCTGCCAACTGGACCGCGTCCACCTGTTTAACCTTCGAGCGTTCTTAAAGGACACGAACACACAGCTGAAAAAGTAATGCACTCTAATTCATGGGTATCCCACATGGGTTATTGTGTACGAGGAAGTATAGAAATCAACAAAAACAAGTACAAAAGTCAAATGAAAACAACGACCAAGTGCATACTGATTTCTTGGTAAAAAGTCATTCTAATTTCACATCAACATTTAAAAGTGAAAGGAGAGATGGTTCGGAGCTCGAGGAGAGAGAGTTACTTTTTATTTATTCTCTTGCGTATACTTAAAGGGACTTTCTCTAAGGTCACCAGTTGAAATGAAGGAAAAGGGCGAGGTTTGCTTCCTTACGGCTCGCATTACGACAAAACACACACACTTGCATGTGTCTGAGACTCCCACCCATGCCATGTTACCGTCTACACACACACACACACACACACCCCTGTTTGTTCAGCTCACCCCATCAAATACACAAACACATGCAGGCAGTTAAGTCCGTCCTTGTTCTGTCCGCAAGCTCTGCAGCTAATGCATGTGTGCAGTAGTTACAGCCTCCGCTCAAGAGCCTGTATGTAGGTACTGGTTAAGATCATCATCCTCATCACCTTCATCATGACCAGCAGCAGTGAGACCCGTCTGTATTAGATTGTTGCAGCTCTTCATTAAAGCGTTGTGATGATTATGATGAAATATTTAAACCCACGTTGTTTTCTAACATTTGCAGAAATCCACTTGAATTTAATTAAAAACATTTTAGGGTTGCACAACATTAATTTATAGCGGTGCCCCAGATGTGTGTTGAATCAGTGCAAATATAATTTTATTTGCATTGTGACATCGGATGAACAGTCTCAACATTTAGCGATTTGAATTAATCGTCAACAAAGTAGTCCGATGTGTGTGTAAATGTGTTTCTTTGTCATATATGACAGCAAACTGAACAATTTTAAGGTTTTAGAGCGGCAAATAAACAAAGCAAGCAAACAGAAGACATGACAATGGCCTTGGAAAGAAATTGCGAATGTCTTGTCATTCTTTCAAAATGTCTGTGACCTTTTCAGAGACTTATTGAATAAGTTAATAAGGATATCGGTAGATTAGTTGCAACCCCAGTTGGTGATTTTGAATATGTCCTGAGAAAATGTGCTAAATAGCCAATTTAAAGCCAATTGGATTCTTTGAAAAATACATTATCAAGAAGCTTAAAAAAGTGTCCTTGTGCACTATTGTACAGTTGATAAAGTGGAAAGACGCAGACGGAGAGAGACGGCATGGCAACCAAGGCCCAGTTTTTGTCACAAAGTGACAAAACGTTTTGGAAACGCATCATTTTACAATCTTTGACATTTTCTTTTCTTTTTAAATCAAAGAACCAGATTGTTGCTCATCGCTTGCACTGATTATTCATCCGGGAGAGATTCACGTTCACAAAGCTCCGACGGACGATCACCTCTTGACCCTCGATGCCAGAAATAACTCTCCCTCCTTCTCGGGTTTTAATAAGAAAGTAATTACATGTGCTTGGCTGGCTTTAGAGAAAAGTCTGGTGGTACTCCTCCAGGAGGTTGAGCCGGAGAAGAATGAAGCAAAACAGAAGAGGACGACGAGCTTATCGCATATCCAAATGATCATTTTCTCTCTCGCTAATGCAAATAAAATTGGGAGATCGGGTGAAACCTGGATTATCGTTTTAATAGAGAAGTGTGCTGTTTGAGTGCATTTCTCCCATTTCACCCAGAAATATCCCAAACTAAATGAAACATCAGTTTGACAATTCCTCCTCCCTCTTCCGGGCTCAGTTTCACTCATTCATGCATTGTTATTCATAGCGCAGCGGCTGGAAGAGCGCGTTAAAGGGACGTTAATCTCAATCAATTTAAACACATTAGTGCTCGGGCTGTTTTTATTAACACCCGGCAAACACACGGTAGACACCAGTCAGTCGGGAGGCCAGTGTGGGACACACACACACACACACACACACACACACACACACACACACACATTTTCCAGGATAGGGCTCAGGGTTAGAGGTCTCTCTGACAGGCAGCCTGACTGCTCTCTGTTAGAGCGCTGAAGGACACCGTCTCCGTCTCTCTCTCTCTCTCTCTCTCTCTCTCTCTCTCTCTCTCTCTCTCTCTCTCTGTTGTGTTTGGAGAGTCGATGTCTCACAGCTTCACTGTTTAGTATTACTAGAGGGTTTCCAGTAATCACTGAATTTCCCGAATATTAAAGATTTCGGAGATGTTATCCTGGATTATCAAATCTAATCTTGTTGACATTAGAGGACATTAGGTCTTACTGGACTACATCTTCAGTGCAATAGATCTTCTTATCTCATAATTCATTTTGCACACCTTCCTTCAATTTGCACCTGTATGTATGTATGTATGCATGCATGTATGCATGCATGCATGCAATTCACATTTTATATTGAAGTTACTGTGAGGAACTTTGGAACTGGTCTCAATTTCATACCGATGCATCCATATGACATGCATAACTAAACCAGACTATCAGAAGTATGAGTTCTGTGTAGCCGTATTGCTTGGCCAGCTGAAGGGAGGCACGGGAGAACCAGAACCAGAACCAGAACCCGCGTTGGGCAAGACTTTCAGACCCGAGGTTACAGTAAAACATGTGGTGCCAATCCATGTAACGCTGAGATATTTCAATGAATGAGTGATGTAGTTTAGATGCTAGTGGTGCATCCTCTGGGGACCATACATGTCGTTGAAATCCATCCAACAGTTGTTGAGGTATAAGCAAAGTGGCGGCAGCCCGACCAACTGGTTTTCAGCTGTATAGTAAAACAGGTCGGTAATCTCTTTTTTGAAATCATCGTGAGCTGAGGATCAGCCTCACAGGCCATAAAAGTAAAAAAAATAAATCAAAAGTGCACAGATGTGCCTGCACGCTGTTGAGGAAAGTCATGGAAATGTCATGGAATTTCACATCAAGGCCACAGTGGGAGCCGTGTGGGATAAAAATAAAGTCATATTCTCAGAGCCATGTGGGCTTCTTATCCCACTCTGCCTTCCTTCTCCTCTCCCATCTGCACCCCCTTGCTCTGAAACTCTGCATTGTCTTTTCCATTCTGTCTTTTCCAATCCATATTTGTTTCTCTTCTCGTCTCATTTAGTTGTGCTTTTGATGTTCTCGCTTGTTTCTCTCAGCGTTATTGTTCTCACTTTTTGCTACGTTTGCTCTAATCGTCCGTCCTGCTGCTGCTGCTATAACAATGGTTTGTTATAGCAGCAGCGTACTCCTGGAAACCCGTCAAGAAGAATGACAATGCGACGTGTGTGTGTGTGTGTGTGTGTGTGTGTGTATGCAGAGCAATCGGGGCCCTCTGAGAGCCCTCTGTTTCCCGGTATCATTCTGCCACTGGTGCCACATCGCTCCGTGAACACACACCACCTCATCGCAGCTGCTGGTCAGGAGTTAAATGCGTGTGACAAAAGCACACGTAGTTCTGGCACAATATGACACAATTCATTGTGAGAAAAAGAAACACACAAAAAAACCCACAAAGTGCAGCCACAGAAAGCAAATCCGCACTCCTCAGACAGCACAGGAAGCTTTACAAAGGCAGCGTGGGTTCTATTCTGCCTCTGCATAGACTGTAGGGTGTTCCTGTTCCCCTTCGGTGTCACTGAGCGTGCGATGTAAAGTAAGTAATGTCATAATGAATATCAAGCGAGCATCAATAAGAACAGAAGAAAACACTGCAGCAGCGTGAACACGGAAAGGTGCGGTGGGTCGGATATGTGGCGTGCACTGCCGTCTACCATATTGTCCTCTTGGGTACAATAGAACAATAACAATAATCCCTCGTGAAATAGTTTTCTTTTCCTACGTCAAGCGAGAGGAAATCCTCCTGCAACAAAAGTCTTCAAATGCACCTGGAGTTCAGGTTAATTTAAAGGCCATTGCGTAACCTGCCGGTGCCTCCGCTGAGCCCCGCGTGTGAAGCCTTTGCAAAGTGTGATTAACTGATTACGCGTATCACCTGGTATTCACTCGCTGCGAGGAGGCTTATCAGTATCGCGTTATTCTATTTATTGATTCTGTCTGGACGTCAGATGAGTGTGGAAAAAGAACTGTGTTGAACTTTGGGGCAGATTTCTCAAACCGACCTGCGCACAGAAATTGGATTTGTGATATTTAAAGAAAACAGTTCTCTCCTTCTTTTTTTTTTCTTTTTTTTAAACCAATTCTTGCTTTTTTCTCTGTTTTTAAGTCCAACTGAAGTGACAAAAAGTCAAACGTTTTGCCCTTCTTTCTTTCGCTATTGGAAGGAAAGTCAGTGATCTTGGAGATGCAATCAGAAATGTTCCTTTGAGCCTCAAAGCCACTGAGTCGCTGGTCTTTTGGATTGTGTTTGATTCACAGCTCCAGTCAGAAGGAAGTCTCACACTAACAATACAAGCTGAGGACAGATGACGTTTCATCAGCAGCGGATTAAAAAACACACCATTTAGCATTTAAACCGGCGAGTTTTTACAGCTGCAACTCCGTTTTCTTTGTTGCCGTTTGTAGTTCACGTTATTTATTATACTTTTTTTAAATATTGACTATTTCCAATATCCATTGTTATGTATACAGTATGATTCTTGACTTTTGCAAAACTTTTGTTTATATAATGCACCAAAAACAACGAAGCAAATGAACCTGTTTCTGATGTCCTGATGATGTCATCGCTTCTATGCAAAGTTTATCATTGGAAATGATTTGACGGACTTTATTCAAAGGGAAACAGCTAAAAGCATCATGAAAACAAAGAAATATTGCGTTATCTTTACACAGTACAGGACGGTGTTGCATAAAGAAGACATGCGTTATTTTAACAGTTTTACTAGATGACAAGCGTGTTCGGCCTCTGTTTTTCTTTTTGAGAGTGTGTATGTGTCGAAAATTAGCGTGAGGTAGAATAACAGAGCGAGAGAGACGGACTTAATATACGTGAGCGAGTGTTCATATCTGTCATTAGAGTTAATGCGACTGATGTGGGGTTTAAACAGTGACCTTCACTCTGCAGGCGGCAAGGTTTCCAGGGGAATTGAAACACCCGAGCACAGAAGAGGATTTCACATTTGAATAAGTGCAAAACACAAACTAGTTTTAAAAAGTGTGTGTGTGTGCGCTCAGCCGTGCGTGGTGTTAACCTCAGGGTGGATAGATGGGGGAAACTCGAGAGACTGCATGTCGGATTGTTTAGCTTTTTTGGGCTTCAGCCTAGAGGGCAACACACACACACACACACAGATCCTGGGTACCTGCGGTCCCTGTGGCACGGTAGAAAAACAAGTAACGTCACATCATCAGAATTTTGGTATCGCCCTGAATCCTTAAATTACCAAGAACGGCAGATTTTCTGCGTCTTTGGATAGAAAAATGTAATGTAGCGATTGCTCGACGATCAAAATTAAGATAAATAATCCTTTCCGATGAGTTCTATTTTGTCGCTAAATGGGAAAATAAGATGTATTTTCAGACCATTGATTCTTTCACCAAACCGCGGCTCTTCTGCATGAGTTTATCTTATTCTTCTTCATATTATGTTATTAAATAAAACGGGATGTTGCAACACCGATATGTCGCCATGCTGGCTTCCTCCATTGCGGACCCTCTTCAAAAAGGTTGGCGTCGTCAATACGCCGGCGGCTCGCTCGTGGTCGACGGTGCGCGTCTTGGGTGTCAAAGTTTACAAAAGTTGAGCTTGACATGAAAAGTCACGCTGAGGTGACTCCACTAAATGTCTTGTTTTGTCCGACCAATACCACAATGTTTGTTTGGGAGCCTGGAAACAATCGCCGCGGCTCCAGAATTAATTTTGACATTTAAAAAAATGGCGTTTTAACTTTGCCTTTGGAATAAAAGTGCCGAGGGGATCTCTCGGAGAAGTGAACACAAAAAACAACCCAAAGAGTGTCTTCCGTGATACCACCAGATAAAAAGATGTGCTGTATCTCGTCGAGGAATTTTATCTCCCTTGTTTTATTTTGTCGACGCTGCAGGAATGTCCCTTATGATGTTATCGTTATCACGATGTGAAGTATTTCAGTCTGGGGTTTGTTTTTGTTCGTTTCTCCGTAGCTCAGTTTAAGGTGGACGTGTTTTTTATAAAAAGAATTGAAGGAAAACGTGTTCAAAGAACTTTTCATGCTAAACAACCAGTTTGAAAGCAAATCTTAGTCTCTCCATTCTCAGAACGTCTTCCTGCAGCAGCTGTGTTTCATTATTTCAGTCCAGCTGACTTGCTGGTTTCAATGCCAATAGGTGTGTCCTGATTTACCAGACAGTTGAGCTTAGTTATGGGTGTGTGTGTGTGTGTGTGTGTGTGTGGGGGGGGGGGGGGGGGGGGGGGGGGGGGCATGTTTCAACTGTTTTTAGAGAGGAGGAATGCTGTGTGGCTGCCAGAGTCGGCTGCTGTGACCACTGGGACCAGCGGAGATCCCTGGCACCGCACACACCTGTTGCCATGGCAACCACACACAGGACCCATGACAAACTGCCCCTCTAATCCCAACCCAGTTTCCTGCCCTCCACGCCCCAAAAAGTGTGTGTGGGTGTGTACATATTTCTGAATTACTTCTCAAATTAATCCCATGTGATTAAGTGTGTGTGCGTGTTTTGTGTGTTTCTCAACCCATGGGAAAACATCCTTTATTCAGGTTCACTCTGGTTCCAAAACTTGTATTTATCCAATTTTCTTTTTGGCCACTTGAGGGCAGCAGAAACAACCGTAAACACAACACTAACCGATAATTTTTTGTTTTTGTCTATAACATTTATTTGTTTGCTGAATTCCATCTGCTGTAAGAGGAAGCAGGGAGACACTTGTACTAATGCAACTAATGCAATTAATACAAATACAAGAAAACAACTAGACAAGTGCGCTAAGTAGAGTGCAGATCTCCCCACCGAGACAAAGAAGAATTTTCCTTTCAACTGCCTTACAGTCAAGATGGTGCCAAACATAACAAAAATGGGGATTTATTAATCTTGTATCTTATATCTTTAGCGGATCATAACAGACAGACGCACACACAAGACTGAGCGCATGATCCCCTCCTGGCATAGATGATACATACATTATTATGTATTACACAGCTGAAATACAATTATTTCAGTCAACATCCTTATTGTCCAAATGCTTCCTGTTTAACAAACAACGGGTGCGTTCACCTGTTGAACTTCTGTTTGACACTTTCAGGTATCAGTGGGTTGAATGAACTGCTAAAATACTGGAACGGACACACGCACAACACATTGCGTACTTTATACATAAACAGTATGGGCATGGAAAATAAACCTGTATTAACACTTCAAGTATGATTTCTTTTTTTTCTTTGCTGCTTTTTACTCTTTACATTTTAAATGTTCTTCCTGGTTGTGGCCTCAGACTTTTGGAAGAAATCCCATCTGAAATGTTTGCATTTGCTGCGCATAATGTCATCAATTAGTGGTAATTAGCCGGCTCCTGTGTGACTGTTCCACCTTCATGCTTAAGGGCTTAATGCCTTCATACTCATGCGGCAGCATATTGTGTCACTTGTCACCCATACGTCTACTTAACTTAACTTTGAAAGCAGGTTTTCCGATTCGTGAAAATACTTGTCGTTGTTTGGACCTGATGGTCTCTAATGGCCACCAGGGGGCGACTCCTCTGGTTGTATAGAAGTCTAGGAAAAAATAACTCTACTTCTCTCTTGATTTATTCCCTCAGTAAACATTGTAAATAAAAGTTTCAAGTCTTTTAGTTATTTATGGTGCATTTCAAGTCAAATAAACCACAACGCGGAGGATGCTTTAGGGCGGGGCTACTCTGCGATTGACAGGTTGCTACCAGAGACGTATACGGCGTTGCCAAAAAAAACTAACGTGTCGATGGCCGTAATCAGTCATTAATTATACTGATGTCAAAGGTCATTGGCCTATCCTGTAGCACACACGTCATCACGGGACGTCTTGCCTTGTATAGAAAATAATAGGTGTGGGTGTTTTAAGAAGCACTTAACCCAGTCAGACGGCTCCTTTGTCTGATCCACCAACACTCCGCTCTTATTTTGCTAATTTCTTTTTTCTGTTTCTCGGATGAAAGGCAGGCGGGCTTCCCTTTCTCTCTCTCCCTCCTATTTCATCCTATTTAATCATCCGTGCAGAACGGATTGCTGCAGAACGAGAGAAAAGAGTAAACGATGATGACATGGAGAGGTGGAGGATTCAGAGTGTCCGAGAGACACGAGAGGAGGAGGACAGTCGGGTGCTTTTGAAGGCACAAATCGATGTGAATCACCACGAGTAGGTAGCGCACGTAGAAAAGGCGAGAGAAAAGAAAAGAGACTGGAAATAGTAAAACAAAAGAAGTGATGGAGCACTTGTGCGTCCTCCCACAGCAATATATTGACACTACTGTATATTGCTGTGTTCCAATATAAAAGAGCATTCTGCTGCTGTTGAAGAGCTGAATTTGACCAGAAATAATAACATTTTCTCTTCCCCCCCTCCCACAGTTGACCCCTCTTGTTTTTCTCCCTCTGCAATCCATTATACAGTTTATGAACTCCTCATCCCTCTCGGTTATTCTAGTGTCGAGCTGTAACCAAAATCATTGCTTTTTTTCAATCTTGTGCACAAGATTTACTTTCCAATTCTCAGTGACCTGAAAAAAACAACAAAAGCACATATTCATAATCTCATAATTCTTCACCTTTGACAGATGTGGAAATTACAGTTATGCGACACATATGTAAGTGACGGATGAAAAATAAATACAAATTTCACCCAAACATCCCTTTTTGATTTTGGAATATTTGTTTTCCTGTTCAGAAAAGCACAAGTGACCCCCGATTGGTATTCAACCACAACGATGCAATTGGGCTCTAAATTGTATGGGAGCCCCTTTTTCTTTGGGGTCTCTGCAGTCGACTCAAAGGTTAGATTCAATAGATTTAATCTGCCATTTGTCAGTCGCAGGCGGCAACCTCCGAAAAGGGAAGCCAATGCTGAAGCGCCTTAAAGCTGCATTCTCTCTCCTGACCACCAGGGGGTGACTCCTCTGGTTGTATAGAAGTAAGTCTATAGAAAATGACTCTACTTCTCTCTTGATTTATTCATTTAAAGTCAAATAGACCGTAAAACAGGGTATGCTTCAGGGCGGGGCTACACGGTGATTGACAGGTCGCTGCCACGGTGTTGTCCAGTCTGGGAGTTTCCCTGTTTTCCGTCTTTCGCAGCGATTTTTCAGTTCATGAAAGTACCATTTTTGGTCGCCTTACTCAGCGTTCGATTGTAGCTCCACCATCTCTTCTCACGACTGGTTGACAAAGACTAAGATGGCAACGCGCTGCCTGTTAATTTCAGCTTGTATTAGGTGGCATTATTACGCACTTGACACTGAAACAGGAACCTTTTACAATTTGAATCTGCACATAATTTGATGCTAAGCTTCCAGTTTACTTATACACGGCGTTCTCCAACCTAGAAGCATGAAAGACCGTTCAGGAGTATGGAGTTCAGTCCTCTCATCAGTCTGACCGAACCCAATCAAGCTTTTGTGGCAGACGATCACATACTTTTAAAGTCCACTAGTGTACAGAGACACATCTGGAGTAGAGGTGTCAGTCCATGTTCCAGGTAATCTTTAACAATGATCCTTCAAAGTGAATTAGCTGTTAGCAGTGGAGCTCCAGTCACTCAGCTGCGATTCACAGTACATTACTTCCTCGTTAAAAGCACATCAACCCTTAAACGCATACCGCGGGACTATAATACAGCGTGTCTAATACGTCCAGTTCATTCAATTAAGCACTCAAACTATGTGTCTTTAACAAAGTGTCCACATGTCAAACATTTCTAAAAGAAGATGTTCCACTCAAACATTTGTAGGTTGTGCAAGAGTTATTTAGTTATTCTCTACATGCTGAAGCGATAGCTGATAATGTTGTGTTTCCCCATTTGGTGTCGCTGTTGTCTCTCTGTTAATATAAATGAACACAGACACGACGACGGAAAGGTTTGTTTGTATTAGCTCAGTGTCAGAGTAACGTGACGGTGCAGCACCTGGGCGTCAGGTCCTTTTGAGGGTTTTGAAGACTCTGGAGGTGAAGATGATTTTTTTTGTTGTTGTGTGCCAATTATGAGTCGGCTCAGTTAAAAGCAGAACTGGAGAATGACGATGCTAGCTCAGGCATTGGAGCTTCTCCGAACCACAGTTTTTCAGTTTTTTAACCTTTTGTGTGAATGTCAAGCGGCAAAGTGACGAAAACCGCAGTTCCTCAAATGGCCA
Organism: Cyclopterus lumpus; assembly: GCF_009769545.1. Classification (NCBI taxonomy): domain Eukaryota; kingdom Metazoa; phylum Chordata; class Actinopteri; order Perciformes; family Cyclopteridae; genus Cyclopterus; species Cyclopterus lumpus. The sequence continues at coordinate 18,780,377 of NC_046986.1, read as the reverse complement.
CTTGAGGCTGACCCCAAAAGAGTCGATCGCCATGTTAAAATGCCCACCTTTACAGCAGAAATATGAAAGATCTTTTATTATGTAGCTCGTCACTGCCAAGACGTCGACACTTTGAGACTATGTCCATATTTCATACAGTCTATATGGTGAATATACATAAGTTATACTGGATAACCTTTAACCTTTGTTTTTGGACTGCTAATCGGCAAGCAATTTAAAGACGTCACCTTTGGCTTTAAGAAATTGGAATTCTTAACAAATTTCTGTCTTTTTATTTTTTAAAAGTGTGTATATATATATATATATATATATATATATATATATATATATATATATATATATATATATATATATATATATTAGTGCTGGGCAAAGATGAACAAATTTAATCGCATGATTTTTCTGTGATTAACAGCGATTAATCGCATTATGCGCAAAATTCAATAATGAATTAAAAACTAGTGTTTTTATTTTAAAGTAATGTTATCAGAACAATATAACAGGCACTCTCGGAGCAACAGCAAGTTAACATACTGAATATAAATCAGTTTTTTTGGTACCAGAAGACACATTTGTCTTATCAGGGAACAGCGTATTACAGTGTATGTTCAGTCGTTATGGTCCCTGTAGAGTGACGTTAAGTGGTCTAGCACAAAAGAAAGTACACAGCTGTAATTTACTGTGCAGGGGACCTTTTAGCCTGTACAGCCTGTGGATTTCCTTTAGAGAATCTCAGTCAAAGAAAGATAAATACAGATTGAGCAGGTACCCACAGTGAGTTTAAGTGGCCCATAACCTTTCTGCATTTGGCCAGGACTTTGTCAAACGCACTGCAATCATATTTCTTTCACTACTAAGTGTGCTGACGGTAAACGGTCCACTGCTGTGCAACATGAATACAATGTTCCGCCCACGTTTCTGAAACATGTCTGTCTTCTGTTGTCATGACAGTCAGAGCACGTGAATGCAGCTCCCAGTTCATCTATATAATGAACTGTAACTCTGAGATAACTGTGGTACCCAGCGATGTCCAGTCGTCTCCAGTGAGAGCAACAGTTGGTGTACGTTGTAACGCCGCCATCTTTGTAGTCCGCTCCGTTTCATACAAATCGACGGTGCGTCTTGAGGCTCGTACGCCGTCTTTCGTTGTGATTCTTAGGCCGCTCCTCAGACCGACATCTTCCTCTACAGGAATCGGCTTGCAGTCCACTGCTCTCCACTTGGCCGAGGCTTGTGTTCATTGTTCATGTGTTCATTGTTCTTGTGTTCATTGTTCATGTGTTCATTGTTCATGTGTTCATTGTTCCTGTGTTGGTTTATCAACAGTTCTCCCGCACGCCGCATCCAAAGTAGTCTGACGAAGTTTCGCTCCACTGGTTGTTTGGGTAGCTAGTTAATGCTGTGTAACGCCTTTAAGACGTACTTCATGCTCGTGGTGCTTCAAAATATATATATATATATATATATATATACTTTTTTATATATAATTTGTATTAATCCGCCGCTGAAAATAGTCCACAACGAATGCATTTTTTACTCCTGCTTGTTTACAAACTACTGTTTAAGGGAATGACTGAGACTTTATTTTCAGTCATGTATTTGTGTTATTAAATATTCACATCTTTAGTTGGAACAAAAAGACTTGAGTGCCACAGACTAATACTTACAGACAGATAAATGAACTGCTGGTTTTGGTCTTATTATGGGATTGACCATCAGAAAAACACAGAACCACTCCAGTTTGATCCTTTAAGCCTAAAGTAAAGCTTTTCGTCCTGAGATTGTAAGTGTGAGCAGCTTTTAGAGGGCATAAACTCAAAAAAGGGGCATTTGTTCTCCAGAAAACAATACAACCTTTTAGGTCTTAGAGGTTTTGTAGATTTGACAGATAACGTCTCATAAGAGTAACGAGCTAGACTTGAGCTCTGCCGTTCGCTGTCATCTTTAATCCACCACTCATGACATCCCGTACAAGAATTCGCCATTTCCGCCAAACGCTTATGTTGCATGATTTATTATTTCTATATAAAACCACCAAAACCTCCACTAAATTCTTTATATAAAAAAACCTAAAAAAAACCCTCTTCACATGGTATGCAGCCAGGTGACATCATCATGTACAGTATGTGGAAAGTTCACACACAGCTCTGCTCAGACACGACGTAAGGAGGCTAGCTTCTGCATCTCGAGTCAATTTTATTTTTTACCCAGAATGCCTCTGCTTCCTAAGGGTCATGTGAACAGAAGCCATGCGGGACATTGTGGCAAAGTGGATGAAATTCCTGAGAGTTTTTCATTGTGAAAGTTCAAACACGATCAGCAAAGAGTAGGTCCTCTTTATTCAGTAACGTCTGAAAGAAGCAACGCGATGGAAAGTTTCTTTTTTATTCTCGTTGCCTGATACTCAATGGTCTGAAAGAGCAGAAAGAGAGTAAACATCCATCCCGATGGAGCACGAGAGGAATCAACATGTTAAGTTCCCACCTGCTTCTTTTCTTCAACAACAACAACAACAAACCCTGTTGTATGTTGACGTGCCAAATAAAAGAGAAATCTGCGCAAATTGTGTGTTTACTGCAGGAGCTTCGTGCTGGATAGCTGCCAGCAGAGTGAGCAGGTCAGAGGTCACAGTGGTATCCATCTGAGGCCAGGCATGTCTATTTATACCGCGTCATGGACACATGCATACCGAGCAGTTTCCAGGATCTTTCATTTAAAGGTTGAGAGGAATTGAAACTAACTTTTTAAAAGAAGAAGTACGAGAGAACGTATCAATTCAGACAAATTCTGAAACCAAAAATAAAGAAGTAAAAACGGAGGGCAGCAGAGAATAATAAAGTTCTGAGGCCGTCAAGCCGAGCATGAACGTCTCCGTCGCTCAGGACAATCCACACACCTCTCAGAGAAGACTTTTAATTGGGGCTGTTTTCCTGAGCAGAAAATTGTTTTAATGAGAACGATCCACACCGAGGTAACTATGGGATGTTGTATGTGAAGGAGGACTTTGCTGTTGAGGTTTTTTAAATGTCATTTTTGGATGCTTTGGGCACCGGAAGCCTATCTTATAAGCTTAATGTTGGTTATTATCTCAAGTTAACGTCTTTTAAATGTATTTCACATTTTTATTTGACGTTTTCAAGGCACAAAAACACTGAAATTAAAGGAATGAACAAATTAATCAAATGAACCAAACAAGAACACACATATAAGGGCTCATACATGTCTTTACCCTAAACCCCAAAGGATTTTCAGCTTATAACGATATATAAGCAGAGACAAGATGTGTGTGCTTCATGAATGACTCTGACATTGAATCAATTATCAGAATAATTAGAGATACAGTTTCAGTTAATTGATGAGTGAAGCAACGGGTATATCACAACCGCAATATAATATATATATGTATGTATGTGTGTGTGTGTGTGTGTGTGTGTGTGTGTGTGTGTGTGTGTGTGTGTGTGTGTGTGTGTGTGTGTGTTATAATTATACCCCTTTTGTAGTGATGGTTGGTCTCTTTCCAGTTGAGCTGATCTGGATCTAAAACAGACACATTGGGGCGCTTAGTCTGAACAGCATGACCAGTTCAGACTGGTGTTGCTCACTGGTTCACTTATCATTTTGTGGATTCGGGCGGTGAGGTCATCGTGCTCCCAGACATGTTGGGTGGAGTTGACACATCTCACCAAAAGCCATAAAACCCTCCTCATTAGGAGCATTCGGGCTCTCCTCGTTGTCTCCTTCACACTCACTTTGAGCTTAAATGGTAAAATCAAATCTCTCCCTCCATCAGGCTCTCTGTCCTCCAGCAGCCGTTTCCTGCACGTCACCCGTGACCTCCGACCTCAAAATGAGGACAACTTTGGTTGGTTTCCTTGGCTACTGAGGAAGGGGGGGGGGGGATAATGGCTCCTATGACTTCTCCATCTGGCTCTCTTTTTCATTCACACACCCATTTTATTTTTTCTCTGAGCTGATTTTTGGAGGGTTTCAGCTGCAGTTGAAACTGCAGGAGGCTGAGGCTGCAATGTGTGTTTCTGCCTCCATTTATTTATGGTTTACTTGTGGAGGGAGCAGTATATTGTCAGCCTGTGTTTCAAGGGACACAGATTTAGTTTTTTTTCTTTAATCACTGTCCGCAGATGCCCGCACAGGGCGGAGGTCGAGGTGGAAACCAAAAAGTCCTCAACAAGTATTTGAGAATTTATTTGCATGGGAATGTCATTTTTGTAGGAGGGTTGATGTGGCGTGAACCAATTTGATGCATAAAAGAGCATTCATAGCCCAGGATCATTTTTCACAGCCGTCCCTCGATGGATCAAATCCACAAACCTCTGCAATACAAAACGAACTATGAGATTTGCATAAAACTCCTGACTAAAGGTGACCGATCCCTCTTTGAAAGCGGATTCGCTTGTGGCATTTTCTATTTGTTTTTTTGCAGTGATGGACCGAGAAGCTGATGAGCAGGAATGTTTGTTAGAGAGCAGGCAGGGAGACGGGGAACCCGGCCGGTACGCAAACAAGCAGGCAATAAAAAAATCTGAATAATAAAAGACGTTTTGCAAAGCAGTGATTCCTCTGAAGGAGAGTGAGGCACACACACACACACACACATATATATACATATATATATATATATATATATATATATATATATATATATATATATATATATATATATATATGAGGATCACACCTCTATGCTGCAACTCCAGCGTTGGCCCTCTACTCAGATTCAAACAAGGGCTAATTAAAATGATTACAGCTTGTCTAGCATGGAGATGTTCTCTCCCCTCTTTTTTTACTCCTTATTGCTGCAGGAGTGGAGGCATCATTAGGAGTCTATTTAATCCCAGAAATAGTCTTCTCTTCTCTCCGTATGAGCATCTCTTCCTTTCTTTCCCTCATCTGCCAGCTTTTCTTGTCACCCATTGAGTCATAATTGCTTACATTGCCCTTGAGATCATTTCTCTCTCCTTTGTCTTACAAATTATCTGTCATCATTATAATTTTTTATAGGTGTCAAACTGGATTTGCAGTCGAGCCCAAGAATAAGCTTCATTTAAATAAAATGTTTTATTATGTAACCTCAATGACGAGTGTGTGTGTGTGTATATGTATGTGTGTGTATATGTATATGTATATGTGTATATATATATATATATATATATATATATATATACTGTGTGTGTGTGTGTGTGTGTGTATATATATTTATGTGTGTGTTTATGCCTATGTGACAGATGAATGTAAGGATTCCTTCATCAGTAAAATCCATTTGACATCAAGAGAGACAGAGCTGGATATCCATTGCTCTTGCATCATGAAAGTCTTTCTGTACCCTCCTTCTGTGTAATCGGCTGTCCTTGGAGCTCCACTGTTAGCGGTTCTGCTCCGCTGGTCTTTCTGTGCGACCCAATGCTAAACAAAGCTGTGACTCTCTAATCCCATTAGTCCCTCTGTCGAATCCTCATTGAAGTGCTTACTGCTCCTCAGGGACCAGTGTCAGAGGTAGTAATCTGCTGCAGTTAACTTTGACAGGATCACCAGAACATCGGGTTCAATTGTTCATCCCCTCAATTCGTACACCTGCTTATTTCCTGTTCCGGGAAGCCTCGCTAATCGAGGGGAAAGCTTACATTAGGTGAAAGGTGAGCGGTCCAACAGGCAGCTAACACAGAGGTAACGCCGATTATTATTGTTATTTACTTTTTGCGGCAGGTGAGAGTTAACAAGGTCCTTTTTGCCGCTAACGGAAAATAATTAGTAATTCATTTTTAATTTCTAGATATATTCAGAATCAAACTGGATTTAATAAGCCCAGAAAATCAGGCTGAGGTTTTTCTAACTGTGGCTCATGGAGATATTTATGCTACTTTAAAACCTTGAGCAATTTGAGTCAAATCAACCTCCTCTTCAAAATTCTGAAACGATTCAGTTTAGCAGCTTCATTTTCAGCAACATGAAGACAGATCATGTTGAAACATCAGAAAACAGAAACAAATAAATAACTGAGTATATTAAATAAGTAAAGCTCATTCATAATTTCAACAGCGTTCATTTGTAAGCCGTTTGGACATGGCCCCAGACAATGAACGATGGTTTTATCTTTAACATAGAAGCTTTATAAAGACGGTGGGTTAGTCATTCAAGGTTCAAGATTCAAGGATCCTTTTCATACTTTGCGTCTTTGACTGATTGGGGACACAAGACACTAATTGGGATAAATTCAAACATTGATGACACGTGGAGCGAAGGTCACTAATCATAGATTAAACACTACTGCTACTGACATAATGTCACCAATTAGTGGTAATTAGCCGGCTCCTGTGTGACTGTTCCACCTTCACGCTTAAGGGCTTCATACTCATGCGGCAGCATATTGTGTCATTTGTCACCCATACGTCTACTTAACTTTGAAAGCAGATTTTCTTAATACTTAATACAGACGCAGACGAAATAAATGTATATAAGGAAACAGCGTTGTTTGGACCTGATGGTCTCTAATGGCCACCAGGGGGCGACTCCTATGGTTGTATAGAAGTCTAGGAGAAAATAACTCTACTTCTCTCTTGATTTATTCCCTCAGTAAACATTGTAAATAAAAGTTTCAAGTCTTCTTCAATACAGCATGATGTTCATTTAGTAATTTATGGTGCATTTCAAGACAAATAGACCATAACCCGGAGGATGCTTTAGGGCGGGGCTTCCTCGGTGATTGACAGGTCGCTACCAGAGACGTATACGGCGTCTCTCTACGTCACTCCTTCGTATTCCAAATAGGACAACTTCCGTTCATCGGTTGCCAAAAAAACTATAGTTTCGACGACCGTGATCAGTCATTAATTATACTGACATTTAAGTTGATATCTGCATACAGAGGTCAAAGGTCATTGGCCTATCCTGTAGCACCCACGTCATCACGGGACGTCTTGCCTTGTATAGAAAATAATAGGTGTGGGTGTTTTAAGAAGCACTTAACCCAGTCAGACGGCTCCTTTGTCTGATCCACCAACACCCCGCTCTTATTTTGCTAATTTCTTTTTTCTGTTTCTCGGATGAAAGGCAGGCGGGCTTCCCTCTCTCTCTCTCTCTCTCTTTTTTTCTCTCTCTCTCTCTCTCTCCATTATGCTGCCGTATCGCAAACATTTCAGTCACACTTAGTTGCAGTGCCGGCTGATTTATATAGCGCTGCTCCATGACTGCCTGAGCACAAAGCTGTCCTCTCCGTCTCCGCCTGACACACACACACACAGACACACACACACACACACACACACACACACAGTTGACTGTCACCCACGTCTTCACTTCAGCTCTTCTCCATTGTGTGCCACCTTTCCTCTTTTAGCCTCAGCCTCCTTTATCTCATCAGGGGTTTAACCTCCCTCATCCCGGCCCATCATTCCTTTCCTAACAGCTGTTAGGACCCAGGGGGATGAACGGGTTGCTCTCTACAATGTATTTGATGCTCACACATGTCAGTTTGAATTTGCTTATGCTTCCTTGCGTCCTCTTTCCTCACGTGACCATGCTATCTTTCCACTTCTGCCATCACGGTGGAGCTTCTAATCCCTTAAATGCACCTTGAGAAGGCGACGAGCAAGGAAGCAAAGGTGTATCCTACGCGGAGGACTTTAATCAAGCGGCGTGGCGTGTAAATGCCGCACCTCCTCTTGTGTGGCACACACAGTTTTAAGCAAGCTCAGGTTCATCCGTCCTCACTTCTCTACTTCGCATCTCTCTCTCTCGTGTCCTCGCTTGGAGGAGCCAAGGCGTGAGGAAGCGTTAGAGAATGAGGAGACACGTGGGAGGCGTTATTTCAAGTATTCAGGGTTTTTGAGGTGAAAGTTCAGGGTTAGGTGGGCAGCAGATGGAGCATTAAATGCACACGTTACTCTTTTCCTTGAACCATCAGTCGCTCTTCAAAGCATCAAAAGTTGAACATTAAATTATGTTAATTGAACCGCCAACAGAAGCCAAGTTTCCATCCAAATATCGTGCAAATTTCTACAGAATATTTAGAGAATCTGCAAAAGGAAATGCAAATGTACGCATGTTTCCATCCACTACTGTTAGGAGCATAAATAGGTGGTTCTCCCTGAAGGACTCACCGTAATGTAATCATAAGAGCGCCAGTCACACCCCAAATAAAACCAAATAAAACTCTTTTAAAACATGATGAAAATGTGGCATTTTCTGCTTGCTTTGTGTATTTAATTGAGAAAAGTTACAGTTTCATCTAATCTCTGGACACGCATTTCATGTTTTCATCATATATTTGGCCCAAGAGGCAAATTATGACGAGTAGGGATGAGATCACGTTGCCTGAGATTTTTAGTTTTTGGTTACATTTTGGATGAAAATGCCATTTATGCAAAAGAAGAAAACCTTCTTTGCGAGTGAAAGACGAGCTGTGATGTAAAGCTGGTGTGTGGACAGCTGTGAATATTGAACATGTTGTTGTGTTAGTTGCAGAAGAATGCGTCGGGTGAAGGAAGCTGGTATGAAGAGACATTCTCTAACCTTTTTAGATGGCATTTGAAGTCATTCGAGGGAAGTTTCTTCGGATGTTTTCGAACTAGACTTTTTTTTTTAACTAAGCGACAACCCGACTGCTAAATCGCTTAATTGAATACATCAGATAACGACTCTGTGGCTAGAAAAGGTTCAGTCGAGAAGAAGAATAACATGAAAAGAACAACCAAATGGTTTCACGTGATTCGGTAATTCTGCCTAAAAATAAAGGGTGTTTTTATTTTAATTTTTTTGCTTTCAGTGTATGTTGGCGACTTTTTCTTTTTGCTCGATAAATATGCCAAGAATCTGAACCACGAATCACACGAGGAGGAGTGGATGAGGAATCGCATCTAAACAATATCCAACCCTCTCTTCTCCTGCTTTATCAACTCTTCTCTCTCGCTCTCCTCTGCTTCTCCTGTTCATTACATGTCTCTCTGTCGTTCTCTCTTGTTGGAGGACGTCTTATTAAAGTCAATTACGAGGGACCAGGAGAAGTCAATTTCTCTTCATTTTATTTATTTATTGTGTAGAGATTGTCTAACAGAGCTCGAGCTGCATTTTTTTCTTCCTCATGAGCTTCCAAACCTGTTGCTGTGTGTCAATTTGTGGGGTTTTCATGTCCTCGTGTGTTGATTTCTGAATATACGTTAAACTTTTTTGTTCCCAATTTCTTTTTGAGCAATTGCCTTTCCATTGAGAGAAGTCGGGTCTCATCTCCTGGGCGCCGCCGTATTAGAGAGCCACTTTAGTCTTGAGCATGACGGTGAAGCGTGAACACCGGGGCGAACGCAAATCCTCTCATTGCACATCGGAGAGCCGCATGAGGCGGATGGAGTGTGGATGTTTCTGTGTTCCCACCAGATGTAATTGAAATTCGGATGTTGCCGTCGGTTTATTTCTCTCCTCCGTTCCTCCTCCTCTTAACTGAGCTCAACTTTGCCCTCACACCTTCACGGCTGTTGAGCTCGACCTTTACGGGCGATTTTAAGGGTCACGTTTCCAGTCGACAAGCCCTTGGAATCACTGAAAGTGTAAAACGATACTTATTTCCTTTGTGGTCTTCAGTGTCACATGGATCCACAAAAGAAACATACATATACTAAATAATTCATCATATCATTTAGCACCATTTATGTTCAGTAATAAAGTGCTAAATGTCACCGCACAAGGTGCTATATAGCACCTTTTTAAAAGACGGGTGCCATATAGCACCAAAGCAGGTGCCCCTATTATTACGAGCCAGAGGACCACGTTTGGGTTCTGGTGAGCACCATTATAGTTTAGAGTGTATATTGATGTAGCACGGATTATGTGCCTTTGCTTTTTTCTGCTGTACTTAGACGGTACAAAGTTAGACTTTTTTTCTGGTGTAGTTAGACTTGGTCTCTGCGTATTTAGACTTTTTTTCTTGTGTACATTTTTTCCGATGTACTACGATTTTATTTCTAAACCCGCTGTAGAGTTGTAATAGGTTATTTTGATTTGCACATGCACATAAAGATAGTCTTATGTTTTATATTAATACATAATGGAAGTATGATAATTAATAGTGAATATTGGTTAAAATAGTCTGCAGGAATATGTTGTAAAGCATGAGATTATCATAATCTATTATTGTGACTGTTGATAAATGTATGCATTATAATTGTATGATGCATGAGAATGAATGATAGTCTATTAGTTAGATGTTGTTAAAATTGACAGCGGAGTGGGAACCTGTGATGTTTTATACTGAAGGCAAGATGAGAGGTTTTATTCTGAAAAGAAACTCTTTGTCTTGACCGGAAGTGTGACGTTTGACCCCGTGATCTTTACTATGGCCTTAAGCCAACCAAAGGTGATGTGTATTTAACCCGACGAATTACTAACATTTAAAGGTGTTAAAGGCGTGACTGAATACTGATAAAAGGGATTTGTGCTGAGGGAAACGTTCTCTTTTTACTTTTCTTTCGGCTTGAATTGACCAGACAGCTCCCTACTTCACGAGAGAAAGTGATTTAGTCTGTGGAAGTCCGTTCAACCGGCCCTCACAATCGTGAACGTATTATTTTGTCTGGTACTTTTTTGCCATTAAATATTGTTAATTTTAAACCTATTGAATCTTGACTTTTCCTTAAGCCCGAGGCGTCCAGTATACACAGCTCTCACCTTTTTCCTACAACACCAAAGATTTTTCTGTTGAACTTAGACTTTTTCTTCTTGTGTATTAAGACTTTTGTCTTGGTATGCAGAAAGTAAGGGGTGAGGGCTGAGATTGGGAACGACAGTCATCAAAGGTCTGTCTGTACGTGAACCGCAGGCCTAAACCTGACCTGTGTTGTATGAACTGTGTGCACAATGCCGTCTCATACGTTTATTAATGTTACATGTCATTTTAACACATAGAACTTATAGCATTTGTGTACTCATACCATTCCGTCTCGTGATGTGTACCGTACATTTTTGTTTGTCCCACTGTAAGACGGTATTGTTGGTATTTCTGTCCCCTGAGGCTTTAGCGTGCTCTTGGGGGACCCCTGTCTGTGTGTCTGTGTCTGTGTGCGTGTCACCGCAGTGGCACTTATTTCCATGGTTACGGCGATCCAGGATGGACTCTGAAAGCGTGCCTCCTGCAGACATCATTGTGTGCTCTCATTACTGCCCTGTGTGTGTCCTATACAGCTGTGAAATAGGAGGGAGGAGGGGGGGGTGAAGTTGACAGAGAGAGAGAGAGAGAGAGAGGACCAGATAGAGCGAGGCAAAAAAAAAAAAAAAGTGTAGCACAATGGATTGAAAGAAAAGGCGGAGGAGAGGTGACGAGTGGTTGGGAGCTGGCTGCAGAGCCTCCCTCAAGAGACAATCAACACGACGGTGGAGACGGTGATGAAAGGACAGCAGACGGATTGATGCTGCGAGATGAAGAAAAGCCTCATGACAGCTCGGCTGTGAAGCTGTGACGAATGAGGACGAGACTAGCCTCTTAAAGCGACACTTTATTGATTTATTTTTTAAATAATTAAACTAATGATGATGATGTTACTAATCAGAATACATTTATAGTTATTATACATACATGATGTTTTATTTTAAAAGGTATACTCAAAGGCCGTTTTAGTGGTTAATAATAATTATTACAAAAATTAAAATAACGGACATAACAGCAAAACAAGACATTAACATGACACAACTATGGTATTGTCAGTGTTATTCAATATATAAGAGTTGGAAATAATTTTGAGTGTTTTTTTAGTTAGGTCACAGTCTATGACAAAATAAAAAAATTAATCTACAAATAACTTTTATCTGCTTTATTTCTCACTGTTTTAGTCCCACTGTGACTTTGATCAAGAAGATCTGTTACAGCAACTGAATGGACATTTGTTTCATATTGCATTGGGCTGAAACCCCCCCAACGCTGTAGTTTAACAGTGTGAGAATATCACCTCTAAAAGCTGCATTTTGCTCCCTGGAGATTGTTAAATCATAAATGCACCCAAACCGTTTGCCTCCATTGACCAATCCGTCTGGTTGAATCAATTCTTCTTCTTCTTGAGTGGTATCGAAATTAGCAAGCTGCGCATGACTGTACGCTGTATTCCGTCTTTACAGTCTGATTGTCACGACCGGGAGGAGAAAACGGAATAAGTGTTGCATAAAGCTCTTCTGCACTCAAGGCTCCACCTGTTGAATGCTGCTCTGATTCGAGGATGGCCTTCATTTTTACTACTGCTTTCCGTTTCTGTCCATCCTCATGAGCAAAAGCTGAATATGTTGTTTAGACTGTGCTCTCATATATTGTTTTATAAATCACAAAAACATTTACCAACAAAAATGCAGACTAAGAATCTCTGGAGTCCTGAGATTGATATGAAAACTGTCAATAGAGACTCATGTGGTCTCCATGGAGATAGTTATGGTAACACACACACACACACACACACACACACACACACGCACACATGTGTTGTACAGTGAAGGATGCATGCTGTTAGATAATGACACCTGGCAGTGATGCTGAGCTACAATCCTGACATTATGACATTAAGGCAGCTTATCAGGGAGGCTTTCTCTATAAATATGCATGTGTGTGTGCGTGCGTGCATGCGTGCGTGTGTGTCTATGCTAACACGTTTTTGTTATATGACAAATATAAATTCAACACGTGAGGTGGAGGAGAGCTGTAGAGGGCCATATAGGATTCTTGTGATACCGCTGTGTTCAAGGAGTTGGAACATTAAGGTCTATATATAGCATTATCTGTGAGTGTGTATGTGTGTATGTGTGTGTGTGTGTGTGTGATCAAAATGTCAGTAGAAAATAAAATTAAAGTTTGTGTTTCCTGTAGATGGTAGCAAATGTGTGTGAGACAAAATATGTGCTACGTGCTGCTAATGAGCTGGAGGGTGATGGGATGTTATTGCAGTGACAAATAGCACTGATGTGGGAATGGCTCACATGTAGGACACCATGAGAAGCAGTCTGCCTCTTAGAATAATGTTGTTTACGTGTGTGTGTGTGCGTGTGTGTGTGTGTGCGTGTGTGTGTGTGTGTGTGTTTTATCGGATGCACATGTTTATGTTGCGTTTGTGGAATAGCACCCTCGATTGTGAGAACAGGAAATTGAATTTGTTTAATTATTTGAGTTGATTTATGAAGTTGATTCATGAAGTTACTTTTAGTGTCTTTTTATTATTTATTCAAACAGAGCAAAACTTTCCACACTGGAAAATACACTAAAAAATATCGTAATGACCAGGTGAAGCCGATGTGGAAGTGTCTTAAAACCTGCATTATCTCTCCTGACCACCAGGGGGCGACTCCTCTGGTTGTATAGTCTCTCTTGATTTATTCCCTCAGTAAACATTGTAAACATGAGTTTATGGTCTCAATCTCTAGTTTCAAGTCTTTTTCAATACAGCATGATGTTCATTTAGTAAATTCTCTAAATATGACCCTCTTCTTCAGTCATCCAACACAGAAATTGTTTGCAAATGATGCCTCAAGTTCTTGATTTGTAAAGAAATATCATCCAAAACTGTTTGAGAGAACGCTCGAGTCAAAAGATTTACACAAAACCTGAAGAATTAGTTGCTTGATTAGTTCGATGTTGTTATATTCTCGCTAAATACTTCATTTTAAGGCATTAATTACCTCCCATAGATGGTGTGTTTACGATGTTCCCATGTTGCTCTCCAAAGCACACAAACACACAGACATCCGGTGGGCTGACGCTGAGCTAATGGGGTCACAACACAGTGCGTGTGCGTGTGCGTGTGTGTGTGTGTGTGTGTGTGTGTGTGTGTGTGTGTGTGCGTGCATATGCTGGTTGCTTATTGTGTAAATCACATGAATGAATGATAAAGGGTAAAGTTAATGTTTGTGGCACACAAAATGTATCAGAGTGGCAGTTTATTGTGTTTGTGTGTTTACATTTGCTTTTACATGGGTGTGACCCAGTGTCCTGGGTTTGTCTTAACATTTGCAAGTGTGTGTGTGTGTGTGTGTGTGTGTGTGCGGACATATGTGTTTCTATGTGTAGTGACCGTTACATAAATAGATTAAATTATGTTTTTCTTCAAGGAGACCAAACAAGCAGAGGCGTTTCTTATTGTGTGTGTTAGTGAATGTGTGTGTGTTTGTTAGTGTAGCATCGACTCCCCGTCATCCACCTCCAACCCCCGTTTGTCTGTTTGTGTCCCAGTGCTTCCTCATCCCTGCTGGGAGCAGCATGAGGTGCTCACAGCTAGACTTTACTTCTGTATTTATAATTCTTACTTTAATTTTTATCTTTTTTTATCACACAACTACACACTCACACACACACACACACACAAATCCTGGTGTCAACATCCATACTTCCTCTTTTCAATCATATTTAAATAAAATGCAATGATTTATTTCCTCATCTTTTGAATGGTGCGTTCTAATGCAAGTAACCACTATGGATGACAAAAAACTAAATAAAAGGTATTTGTTTTATGTTGTAATAGTTTACACTGACTTTGGGATGTTGAACTAATTTTTCCAGGTGTTTTCGGGACGGTGGTAAAAAATTCTTTCTTATATTTCTTGGAAAGAAAATCCGAATCTGCTGGTCAGACTTAAAAATAATTTAATATTTTGTTAACTGCAAGACAACATACTCATACCCCTGTCAGGCAAACACGCCGCATCTAATTATAAAGCTGGCCGGAGAGTTGTTACTGCCATCGATGGATAATACGATTATTTTACCTGCATAATGAAAATGTCAGAGAATCCCTCCTCCTGTGGCCTCTATCGGCTGGTTGTGCTCATTAGCTTCTCACAGGCAGGGGTTTCATACGTCTCCATTTTTTTGTCATAACTGTGAGGGGTCTTTGCAAAACTCAAGTTCAAAGATGATCCAGTGTCTCCTTTGTTTGCATCAGGGCCACGTCAAAGGTAATATTATGATTTTATTTACATTACAACAATGGATGCAGTTTCCGTGACGCCTGAAGAGACGCCGCAGCATCTTTTCCCCCACAGTCTTGCTGCTCTGCCCCCCCCCCCCTTTTCCTGCTGTCCTAAATTCTATTCAGGCTATAATAGAATGACATTTATCATAATCACTTTTTGGCTCACGGTTTCACTTCCTCCCCCTCTTGTCTCGTTTTTGCGACCCATTTATTCTCTCCCACCCCCACCCCATGGTCTCTGCACTCCTCTCTGCCCTCTTTCTCATCCGTCCTTCCAACTGTCCACCCATCAATCCATGCGTCAGTTTGACCCTTCACTTGTCAGACACTGTTGGGGGTTGTTAAGGTGCCCATCCCTGCAACCTCTACCCGGGGAGATTGACTGAAACGATGATTATCTCCAATATATTTGATTAGCAGCTGTGAAATCCCATGGAGCACAAATTGGCCTGTCATGCTTCAAGTCCTGATAGGAAAGGAAAGGGGAAAGGAAAGGAAAAGCCGACAGGGTGTCGTGACTCGATGCCCGTTTGCTACAACGGGAGCTTTGATTTAACTGTCCAACACTTTCTAACTGCTTGTTTGTGTTGCATTCAAAGACAAAGTAAATACAGAGATTTCTCCTGATGTTCACACGTTTGCAGCCTTGTTGAGAGACGAGTGAGGCGGAGGAACAGCACACTTCCTCAAAGTACTTTTGGGAGGACCTCATAGTATTCAAGGTAACAAAAGCCACACTCATTGATTACAGGGCTTATTTATGTGTCACACAACTGCAAAACTACTTGGCACTGTCTTTTTCCGTTGCTACTGTTGATTGAGCGTTCCCTTCTCATACCAGTGATGCTGATAAAAACCTCTCCAAAGAAATACGAATATGAGCAACAGTCCGAACTGTAGTTAGTTTGCGGTTCACTGAGTTCTTTTTGGCTTTCCAAGCATGAACAAATGTTGCCTTTTAGATATCAACCTTGGACTTTTTGTACCCATTAAACTTGTTTTTACTGTTTCACTGAAGGGCCATGTACTTTTTTGTTGGATTAAAAATCTCTATTTCATTTCTGTATTTCTGTGCGGTTAATAAGACCCACCTGGAACTGATCTCACCTCTGCAACGTGAACTGAATTAAAGAAACAAAACAAAAAACTGATTTCTGAGTTTAAGTAAACTACGGTACTGTAAACATGGTGTCAGTAGGCTTGTACACATCTTCAACAGAAACATCCTTGCTGATCTCAAAATTTTAATAAAACGTTTAATCCCTGGAACATTGGAGAAAGTGCACACACTGCTTACTGCAGTAAAGTTTCTTACACAATCGAACGGTGAAGTTTTAATAGTTTTGTTGTAAAATGTCCTTCCACGAAGCACCATAGTCCCTTTTACTATGGCATATAAAGTTAAATAAAATACACATTGTTAATATCTGTATTTCCTTGTTATGCATTTTCCCCTGACACATTAAAGACACAGAAAACAACGTGAAGAGGTGGAAGTCAGTTAACATTTTGACTGTGCATACGTGGTTTTGTAACAGTATTGTTCCAGAAACTGGATTTCTCGTGGAACTAATTATATATTATTTCTAGTAGAGCGTTGACGCGTAGGAGTGTGAATGATGGTGGGAGTGCGATTCGTCAGATTCAGAGTGTCTGCATAAGCACGGCGGGTTTGACCTCATGAATCTACGTGAATGTACAATGAAGTATCGACGACAAGCCGCTGACACGGCTTACATAACCGCTGATACCTTTACACAGCAGAACATATCTTTACACTTCAACTGGTCCGACTCTCCGGGTGGAGACTGTGGGCGCGAAGCCGGATTTAAAGCTTGGCGCGACCATGAAGGTTGCGAGCAATGTGCGAAATACCCGGTGGCAATTGGGGGGAGGGGATCATCTACTGGATTCGATTTGACCAAAGGGCAATTGGGTCCACAAAAAGGAGTGAAGACAGACAGAAAATCGTCTCTATTTTTGTGACATTTGCAAGCGCTAAATAATTGTCTGATGGTTTTAGAGAGTGTCAATCGAGGGGTCTTAAGTAACGTTCACCCCGTCGTTTTATCCGGTCCTTCTACTTGCACCACCTGACTCTCGCCGAGGCAGACGATTGGCGGAGCCGGAAGAGGAAGATTGAACATTTTGACTCAAGGTTGACATTTCATTCCAGTGTTTGACCACACAATGTCTCACCTTGAATTTTACAGAAAGATGTGTTTTTTCTCTCCACGGTGAACGGATATTCCTAAAAATAAAACGGCTAAAAGTCTCGATGAATTGAGGCATGCAAGAATAATAGAATATCTCGAGTAATTGATTTACAAATGTACATTTTGTGGGGAGAGGTATCCAGCTAATCTATAAAGTAAAATCTCAGTTGCTTTTCAGCAATCGCACGTCAACTCACACACTTTGAACATTTTACGACGACCCGTTTACGGTGTTTCAGTGTAATCGAGAGCACTATTAATGTCCCTAAAAAAAAAAAAAATAAATACAAATAACCTGAACATCTTTTCTCATCTCGTCTCTGTACCAACGTTCAGACACATTTTTAAAGGCTGACACATTGGTTGGACGTTACTTTGTTTTCCTCCCTTAGTTCCACGACTGATACTCTTGTTTATCAGTGCAGCTGCTCCTGAAAGCCGTTTTCTCTCTCTCTCTCTCTCTCTCTCTCTCTGAGTAATAGTGAGGCTCATCCTCCCTCCACCCTCACATGCCCTTTTCTCTCTCAATAACACAGTGGATTAGTCAGAAATGTGCTTTTGGATGTGTGAGAATATAACATTATTTTCTCTTAACAGCTGGTTCTATATGTATCTGTACATCAGAAGGTGTTTATATAATGCAGATGCTCTTTGTTTTTGATAACTCCGGTCCTTTATACCTCATTTCTCTTTTTCTCTCGCTCTTCATTTTCAAACCCCGGGGGGTTACACTTATTTTAGTTCATGAGCCGCATTCAGCCCAATTTCATCTCAAGTAGGCCGGAGCAGTAAAACATTTCATGATAAACTATAAATGAAAACAATTTTTTTCCCTTTCTTTTATTGCCAAGAAGTACAAGAACATTCTGAACACGTTCTCAAATAAGGAAAAATGAATTCACAGAACAGATTATGACGAAGTCTCTCTGATCTCTCGGCTAAAAACAGGCGGCTGTTTCCTCCTTTAGTGCCACTTTTATCTACTATTGTTCTGCCTGTTCTGTTGTTTTATGTTATTCTAATTTTAATATTTAAATATCTGTTTATTTTAGACTTTCACGCTGCAGGATCCAACTACTGATAGTTTTTTACCCAAATTAGTGGAGCTCAAATACACATGTTTGTTAGCGGAAATACTCTCAGGCACACACAAACACACACATACACACACACTTGTTTCCTGCTCTCTTTGTGTTCAGGAATACAAAGAAAAAGCAGATTGAGACTATTATATTCTCACGATCCCACCTAGTGTCCTTCACCTGCGGTTGCTAGACAGCGGCTGCAATCATACTGAAGATAGAACAGTAATAGCAATAGTGTGTGTGTGTGTGTGTGCACGCGCGCAGCCCAGTCACTGCTTTGACATATCTTTGTGGGTGCGTTGTTTTTTTGGAGGGGGTGTTGCATAACTGCTGTCTCGGCTAGAGCTGGCTCTCGTCTGACGGACCCGCCGCTTGGCTGTCTGCTCCGGAGCCTTCTGGAAACATTTCTGCTTGCTTTACAAAGATGCTCCAACACCCACGCATGCACACACACACACACACACACACACACACACACACACACACACACACACACACACACACACACACTCATGCACGCTTACTGTAACTGCTCGTGCTTGTTCAAATTCATCCAGATAAATCCCCCCTGAGATGTACTATCTGCGTTTAATTGCCTTTTATTGTCAATTATTCAAAATTAGCCTCCTCCTCCTCCTCTTCTTCTTCGTTCTTCTCCTCCTGCTCTGAAAGATTCATCAAGCCATTTACTCAACATCTCCCTTTCAGAAGCGCACAAGGCTGCCATCCAACTGTCTCCTCTCCCCTCCCTCCCTCTCCTCTTCATCTTTATTTTCATGTCTCCTTCCCACAGTGAGAGGAGCAGGAATAGAGCACTCAAATGTCAGCCTGCTAATATTATTTTCTTCTTTTTATTTGTGGAGGCCGATTGGGTCTCTGTGCTTTGAGCTACCTGCTTGACTCCCTTTTCTCCTGCTTCTCTCTCTTCTTGTTTTCCTCTCCCTCCATTCATTTATGTTTATCCCTACAAGGCTCGACACAAACTCCTCCACTAGTTTCTTTCAGCAGCTGTCTATAAAAAATTACTTTTTTTTAAATTCTCCCCTCTCTCATCTCTCCCCTTCTCCTCTGCCGTCTCCTTTCTTAATCTCTGTCACTGTGTTTCCCCCCTCCCCTTCTGCCTTTCTTCTCCCCTCGGTCGCCTCACCCACTTTCTCTCCCTCCTCCTGATCGCACTTCCAGCTTAATCTCCTCTCCCTCCTCTCCCTTGTGTGTTTGTCTGTTTGTGTTTATCTGTGTACATGTGTAGATATCAGCCGAGTCACAGGCCCACCAGAGGAGCCGGGAAGCTTTAAGCTGTTGCGTAACAAATGTCCTCTTGACCTGGAAGTGTGTCATTACTTTGGATAAGGGTCCCTTTCGGCCACTGCCTAAAGGACCCCCCCTCCTCTAGACCTCCCTTGATAGCACTAATGCTCGGATGAAGGGATGAAAAGGATGGTGTAGATAAAGGGAGAAACAATTGAGAGGAAGGGAAGCAAAGGAAAAGAGCAACGAAGGACAGAGAGGAGGAAGTACTGGTGGTGGTGAATTGAATTGATTTAATTCATTACATAATTGGGCTTATTAACACAGGAATCCTGTGTGTAGGATTAGTTAGTTGTGTAGTTTTGTCACAGAATGTTTTCATGTGTGCGATAGGTTGTGGTTCAACCTGGTCTTTGCCTTGCAGGCTCTTGTTCAGTGTGTTGAGATGATGAGTAACATCAACTAGAAAGGCCAGGTCTGCCCACCATAAAGGGGCACTCGGTTCATGAAGAGGTCCTTCTCTTTCAAAAACTGGTCAATTTCTGATCTCAGGATGCAGCACGGACACTGAGCCAGCGCACCGATAGAGCAGATCCCCGTATTCAGCATCAGAGAGGAACGCTTGAAATGATCTGTGGTGGACCCTCGTGCTTGGATTATGTTAACAGTTATAACAACTCTGTTCATCACGTCGCCGGGCTCCTTTCTTCAAACACTTCAAGAACTCACCGTCACAAGTCTTTAAAAAAATATATATGTATATTTTCTAGAGTCTCTCACACACACACACACACACACACACACACACACACACACACACACACAAAGGTTGAGGTCACTGCAGCACTGATTGTGATTACCCTGTAGCTTATCGATCATAATCACAGTGCATTTATATGGATTCCAAATCGCGGTGCAGAATCCGCACACTGTGCAGGAAGCGACCAACAAAGCCACACAGTTATAACACCTTTTTATTGGATGGCTCGAACCAGATACGATCAGTGGGCACACACGGAGAATATCTGCACACACACAATGTGTCAGACATGCACACACACGCACACACACACACACACACACACACACACCTAGTCACGGTTATCAATGAATCACTCTTGTTTTCTCACGACTTCCTCGAAGTGTTTGTGAGTTCTTCTTCTTCTTCTTCTTCTTCTTCTTCTTCTTCTTCTTCTTCTTCACGCAGACTCTCGGTACATTCAGTGCTTGTCGGTGCTCAGTGGCTGCATGCAGAGATGCTAAATCCGTCTAAAAGACACGCACACACACACACACACACACACACACAGACTCAGGACAAAAGGGCAAAAGTTGACTTTTGAAGGAATGATGGTTTAGTGCCTATTAAAGGCCCAAATCAAGAGAAAGTAAATGTTTTATTTATGTATTTATTGTTGTTGCTTGTTGCAGAAGAGTCTGCACAGTAACTAGTTTTGATGAGTTAAATGAAGGGTTGGGAATCGTTTTTCTAAATTGTCCCGACATCAATCAATGGATCAAATGCTCTGACAAACGAGAACACATTCCTGCATCTGTGGCCGTCGTCCAATCACCTCATTCGGCCTGGAATGACTCGACGAGCTACCTGCGTGTTCTCGTTGTGCGTCACAAGCTGCTAGCTCAACAGCTGTGAGTACTAAAAATAGCCACGCTTGTTGCTTATGTTTATATTGATCATTTTGGGGGCATGGCTTTGGAGGGAGGCCTGAAGGGGACGGGTTGTCAGTGTTGGATTTAGCGACTTTTGGAGCGAGTGCTGCCTAATTGAGCTGGCAACAGGTGCTGGTGGTTGGATCATTTTCAAAATCCAGCAAACTATCGCTGGTTTCTCATTATTTAACAACCCGGGTCACTCGGCAAGTGTTGCGCACTTCTTTCACGTTGAGTTCGGCATCGGTGAACTTTGTGAACTTTCTGTTTTCCTCGCTAACTTTTTATCGACTTTTCAGACTCGCTCAACAAAAGTTATTTCTAAAAGACTTGTGCTAGCTAGGACTCACCGCACAGGACACACTGCATTATATTTACCGCAGTTGCTTTGGCGGAAAAAAAACATGTCCTTTGACCCTTTTATCCTGTCGCTTGCGCTGGTATCCTCATCGGAGGTTTCCAAAAGGAAAAATACAAACTGAAACCCTAATCAGCGGGTGTCAAACACAACTCATCCCTCAGCTATCTGAAAGCTGGTTCCTCACTACTTTTTACAAGTGTACTGCGACACTTAAATGTATGTATTTGTGGTTTAAAGGGAAACTTGCCGTTAAAATAATCGAAACAATACCAGTGTCTCCAGACCTCAAGTCATTCTCATAGCAGACTTTTGGTAACTAATATTATTAACGGGTTATGCTCGTGTTGGCTCGCTGTCATAACTTACTGGGACACTAAACCATTGTTACCAGTATTAGTGCCACTTGTGCTGCCAAAAGTAAATCGGTGTTGTGAAAAAAGTCTTTTTACATGTGAGACTCATGTCTGTGGAGCCCCCCCCAAAAAAGCAGCTAACGGTTATCAGACAATATATATATATATATATATATATATATATATATATATATATATATATATATATATATGTATATATATATATATGAAGAAATACACCAACAAATAATTGTCCTAGTTCATAAGAATCAACAGTTGACTGTGATCCACGGCGACCCGTCCTCTGCTGTGGATTACCGGCTGTGCAGCAGCGCAGTAATCTATTGTGCTAATCTTCTGCCAATGTGCTGAGGGATTATTAGCCAGATCGTGGGGATCAGATTGGGACTGGATTTATGCAACTGCCAGGTGTTGGTCTGGTCTGTTCAGCTGTGTGTGTGTGTGCGTGTGTGTGTGTGTGTGTGTGTGTGTGTGTGTGTGTATATGTGTATTATGCACAAGGTTAACAAGTTGTATAAACACGTTTTGGTCAATGGATGGAAACATTGAGCGCAGTATAGAGATTGATGAATGATCGGATGTGTACGGGAGTGTGTTGTTGTCCATTGATTTTCACGTTTATGTTCCATTGGCTCTTTCGGTTTGCAGCTGTTGGAGGTCACTGTGGAGGACGGAGGGTGTTTTTACAGTACGTGCACCCTCACATTAAAGTGGTGACCTGCAGGGAGGAAGGCATGCGAGAGTTGTTTATTACAAATCCATGAAGGATAAACATGAAGAAAGAGAGAGTATTTGGACTAAAAAAACGTTTTTTAAGACATCGTAAAACATCCTGATGGCTTCCTGATTAGTTTGGCAAAGTAATGTCTCTTTCTGAGATCATTTGTATTTATGAGTATACAACTTTATTTAGTATCGCTCCACAGTATAAAGAGTTTCTTTATTGTCATTGCAATGTTGTGATAAACACTCTGAGTGAAAGAGGGTAAAACTGCACTTTAAAACGTCTTTCTTTTATTTTTACTAATGCGTTTTTGTTTTCAGTTCAATGTTCAATTTGTTCAACAAAAGAATGAACTATATATTTTTTTAACTCAACAAGTAATTTGTTCCGAAAGCAGCAGAGAGAAAGTACATTTTAATATCATGTAATATCGTCATTGCAATATTCAACAACATCATAGCATATTTTCCTCATATTGCAGCCCTAGGATGAACTATTTTTGGATTTGTTGGTAAAAGATTTGCCCCAAACTGCATCCTTTTGCGAGGTGCGATATGCACCTTTTTTTAATTATTTGTTATACATATGAAATATTTGCTTTGTAGACTTCTTTCTCTCAGTCAGCCGAGCACAAATCCAGCTCACAGGGAGCCGGTCGTCTTCACGGAGTCCGCCATGTTTCTACAGCAGCCCAGAGGGGACAAACCAAACAGCTGTTGTGTTTTAACGTTAGTTAACCTCAGTTCTCCTTGCAAGCCAAGGCAACAAACTATATATATATATATATATATATATATATATATATATATATATATATATATATAGTTAGAATAGTAACAATAAGGCCACCCTGCAACAGCATAGGTACAGCAGTAGTGTGTATCTGGCTAGTCTCTCTCTAACCCAACACAGGCCTTGGCTTCTTAGTCGCCGTCCAAGAAGAAGAGACAATGTCCTGCTTGAATCCAGGTTCTCACCAAAGGCACTGGATCCAATCTGTCCATAGGGGGTCCGCTCAGGTCCACAAACAGGTGCAACCCCCCTCCACCTCCCCCCAGCTGTCATTTATGCCGCGAGAACCGTCTATCGCACTCAGTTTTGCAGTTTATTCAGCGTTTAAAAGAAATTGTGGTGACCACCACAAAGCTCCTCTTCTTCTTCTTCTTCTTCAGGTTCACGAGCCCCTGATGTAACACAACTTCCTCCATCATATTTATCCCAGAATGATATTCTGTGCCTCTCTTCATACACGTGACACAGTCGTGCTGAAGAGGCGAGCTGCTGTAAACACTTCAACTGCTCTTCAACACAATGACCTATTGTTGTCTGTTTATTCTACTTCTGCTCCCCGTGTCCCCACTTGTTGCATCTCCATCTTCTTTTCATCTCCCACCTATCATCTATTCTTTTATTCAATTTGCACTGCATAACAAACTAAAAAAAAGACTATTTTTCTGCGTGCCAATTATCAAACCATTTTCTCCACTTTGCACTCCAGAACATCCTTTTTATTTTGTCTCGTCTGACCTTTTTTCTTTGCTATTCCTCTCTTCTTTCCCGCCAGCCTTTTGCTCCCATTTCCCTTTAGCATCTCTCCATCTGTGCTGCGATATTTTTATTTATTTATTTATTTCCCCCGGCAGCAGCTCAGTGACGGAGAGAATGATCACATCTGAGCGAAAGAGAGCGTAGAAGTAAAAGAGAGAGAGAGAGAGAGAGAGAGAGACGGTGGATTATAACTGATAAATGCCCTTTTGGGCCAAACAGAGCGCTGCATTAAGGGCTTTAAATGGACGTGGCCATAGTTTTCCTGGATGGCATCGTGTCAAAGTGGCTGCGTAAAAAAAATGGTGCAACGCACGCACGCACGCACTGTGTTGACGACGACAGCCAACGGCGACGTCCACGTCCCCTAAATGTCCATGGCGCCCCGAAGCGCTATCGCCAGAGAGACGGCCACGCGAGCGGTCGCCACTGGCCACGCTCTGTCCACCTAAATACCCGCTGACCTGCTTTCTCTAAGCCCGTCTGTCCGGCCTCCTCGCTGACCAACTTAATAAAGACATTTTCTTTGTTGGGAGGGTGTGTGGACAAAGACAAACAAGCACAACGGTCCTTTTGATGGCGACTCGGTGTCCAATCTGTGTCTGTGTGCTGGGAGGTGTGTGAATATTGGAATTGGAAATCAATACGTGATCGTGAAGCGGACAGGAAGAAGCAATGATTTTCACCTCCCTCCCAACCCTTCTTTCTGGGGATAATCATGGATGTTGTGTTCAGGGTTAATCATTTCTTTGGCCAAAAGATACCGTGACCATTTTGTGTCTGGATTTAAACTCACCTGTGGGTGTAAAATATTCTCAACACAAGCTTTCAAAATCTTTCATGCACACATCCGGTCTTCCTTAGCAGATGATTTCTAACCCTAAACAGCAGCTTTACATCCTCTTTTTTTTTTTTTCTTCCTAAAAGCGGCGTACTGTAAATAAGTCATGGGGAAATAAACTAAATGACTTCTGTTGAAATGTAACGCTCGGGGGCGGCTGTGGCTCAGTCAGAGGATCGGCGGTTTCGATCCACGGCTCCATGTCGAGGTGTCCTCGGGCGAGACACTTAACCCCGAGTTGACCCCGTATGAATGGTGGTAGCCCCTCCCATCAGTGTGTGAATGGGTGAACGATGACGTGTAGTGTTAAAGTGTTTTGAGTGGTCGGAAGACTAGAAAAGCGAGTACATTTACACGCTGGGATTTCAATCAATTAATGGTGTAATTAAAGTATCTGCACGTTATTATTTTCAATTTTTTTTTGTTTTATTATTTTCGAAATAAAGCCCCTTTAGGGTCCCACGAGAGGCGCTCACAAGAACAGATGTCCACAAGTTAAAGAAAAACTTTTCAGGAATAACATATATGCTGGAATAGATCCTCGAGCAACAAACAACAGCTCCAGGAGTGAAAGAAAAAGACATGTAATAAGATAAGTAATATAAATAAATCATTAAATATACTACATATTTAGACTACAGATAGTATTTTCAAGACTTTCATCCTGAGATATTTTTTTGATATTGACATTTTTACACATTTGTATTATTAAGAATAGAAAATAATAGAATAATGTTCTCATGCAAATGCTCACAAACGGCGCCTGTCCCATGATGCATTTCAGGGGCCAACATTTAAAGCCTGAAATGTAGCTCCCTCGTGACCAGCTCATCACTAGACCTCACGCTACGTTTTGATGGGAACCACTGAACTAAGTGCAGGACAGACTGGAACTTGTTTATTCATGTTCTGGGGACAACAGATCATCTGTGAGCGACACAAGGTCGTCACATGGATCTGAGCGTTTGCATATCACATACAAACGAGCGATTAAATGTATGAGGATGTATCGCACAAAAGATAAATGTCCATGTAATCCACGTTAACCCACATTTTACACTATAAATAGTTAAAAATACATTTACTTTATTTTTTACATTTACATTTATTTTCACTTGTTTATTTGAAAGAGTCCAGAGAACCATTTTCTGTGCGTGTGTGTGTGGCTGAAGCTAATTTCCAACACCAGTCCCTTTTGATGGGCTTTGAGACTTTAAGAAAAATCATTAAAATGTTACAGTTGATAATATTTAAATCAGTGCGTATTATAAACAGCCATCCATGATCACACACACACACACACACACACACACACACACACACACACACACACACACACACACACACACACACACACACACAGACAGACAGACAGACAGACAGACAGACAGACAGACAGACAGACAGATTCAAAACATCCCCAGGGTTTCCTTCAGGGAAAATTAGTTTTTTTTAAGATTATTTTTAAAACCAAAATGTGTTACGCAAGAACACAAATCTCGTTAGGAGAATGCGCTCCTGCTCGCCACCTGCTCATTAAGGTGAATGGGGGTCAGCCTTCGCCAGCTACGGTGAGCATTTGGGCCACAACACATTAACCTTTCTCCCTGGAAAGGCTTCAACCTATTAGTGAAAACTACATTTGGACGATTCAGTGTTTTGGTGTAAAGAGTCGCATCACATGACATCAAAGTGAAGACGCTGTGCTGAAAAGGTGGATAGATAGAAGATGTTAGTTTCCTCAGGAAAGGGAAAAATAAGGACTCCTCCAATAATTACTAATTACTTTGTATTGTTTTACAGAGCGTTCTGTAATAATGTACTGCTTTTCATTTGCTTTAAAGCTTCCTTTGACAGCTTTTTACTGTGTTTTTGTAGAATATTTCACAGGCATCGGATGGTAAAGCCTCCCACCACTCTCTCTCTCTCGAATGGTCTCCAAATATAGCGTCCGCCTACATCGTCCAATCCATTTATTGGTCTAAAAAAACCAAAATGACCAAAGTCATTCATGGCTACAGGATTTATGTGTGAATACACCACTTGCCGCTGTGTACATTTTACATGAAACTGTTGTTTTTCCACGTTTGTCCCTCTGAAATATTCCTGAATACTGTATGTTTGTATATGAATAGTATAATATGATTCTGACAAAGTACAAATATGTTGTAGGAATAAAGAAATATATTTATTCCAACTGGAGGATGATCTTGTTTTAACTGTACAACCTAAAGGAGGAGTTGTGTGTCTTTTCAGGAGTTTGCCTGTGACTGTTCTTCTCAACATGTAGGAGCTCCTCTTCTCCTTTTGACTTCTTGGCCATCTGTCTTTGTCTCTTCCCAGGATCCCTTAATGCACAAGGTTGGCGGAGGAAGAAAGAAGACCGTGTCCTTCAGTAGCATACCCTCTGAGAAGAAGGTAGATTAGCGTCAGACATTTACACGATGAGCAAAGAATTCCAAAAACATAATAAAAAATAGATCATGAAGTTGGTGTTTGATTGTCCAATCTCCAGGTGAGCAGCGCTGCCGACTGCTTGGCGTTCATGCAGGGCGGGTGTGAGCTGAAGAAGATCCGGCCCAACTCCAGGGTTTACTGCCGCTTCTACACGCTGGACACCGACCTCAGCTGCCTGCGCTGGGAACCGTCCAAGAAGGACATCGAACGGGCTCGGCTACACGTCTCCAGCATCCGAGAGGTTCGCACCGGGAAGAGCACCGAGACGTTTCTCCATAACGGCCCTCTCTCCGAGCACCTGGCCGAGGAAGCGGCCTTCTCAGTCATCCACGGGGATGATTACCAGGTACGTTGCCTCCTCTAAGGTCTGCAGGGGATAATCTTCTAGCCTGTTGGTGCTCCCAAAGTAATCTCCTCATCTGTCCCTCCTCACAGTCTCTGGACTTGGTTGCGTTGTCGGCAGATGTGGCCAACATCTGGGTGACGGGCCTTCGCTACTTGTTGGCCCACCCCTCAGCCATCGGGGGTGCCGGCGGAGGAGTAGGGGGGCTGGGGGAAGGAGGCGGCCTGGCGGTGGACGGCAGCCCGGGGGGGAAGATGAGGAGTGAGTGGCTGGCGGCGGAGTTCGCCCAGGTGGACGAAGACGGCTACGGCATTGTGAAGGAGGACGTCGCCGTCGCCACCATCTGTAAGCTGTGCCCCGGTATCAAGGAGGCCAAGGTGAAGTAGAGGGTCATGCATTATCCTACACCTCCATGTATATGCGTCATGAGACTGGTGGTTGGTTCTGCTTTTCTGCTTTTTTCAGTTCAGATAACTATTTTGATTGTTGGGACATATGCAGAACAATATTGGGACTCACGGGCCAAACTATCGTGAATGTGTAGTTTTCAATCAGTTACACTGCAAGAATATTAGTGTTTCTAGACCAAAACATTTAAAATGTGCCATAGAATATGTATTTAATGTCATAACAAATACGTAACAGTTTTGACATTACAGTCGTTTATTGGTTTGACGACATGTCACCAAAAGTATTTCAGTATCTGCTCCTGAAGTGAATTAAATACTTTAAACATGTGGGCAGTGCATGGTACGTGTGTGTACATATGTAAAGATAAAACAGGCAGACATTGCCAAATATATTGATTTCTGTTTGTGCCCTAAAAATATTACAATGCAAATATAAGACGTATATCTGTAAGTTTAATACTAAGCTGTAACAAACTCACATTCTACCGAGATGACGACGATGAGGCTCAGAGGAAGAGTATTGCCGGCAGAGCAAGATGAACCGATGGAGAGAAGAGGAGGCAGGCGAAGGGAGAGGACAGAGCAGTGATTATTAATACTAATGTGTTGTTTAATGGGTCGTACAGGTGCGTCTGCGTTTTAAGGAGATCCAGCGCAGCAAGGAGAAGCTCACCTCCCACGTGACCCGCGAGGAGTTCCACGAGGCCTTCTGCGAGCTCTGCACCCGGCCGGATGTCTACTTTCTGTTGGTGCAGCTGTCGAAGGACCGGGAGTGTCTGGACCCTCAGGACCTCCGCCTCTTCTTGGAGACGGAGCAGGGCTTGTCTCTGGCGACCACGGAGGGGTGCTGGGAGCTCCTGCGGCGCTGCGAGCCCTCGGCCCAGGGCAAGGAGAGGGGGCTGCTGGGTCTGGACGGGTTCGCTCGCTACCTGCAGTCTCCGGAGTGCCAGCTGCTCGACCCAGAGCACCTGGGGGTTTGTCAGGACATGAACATGCCTCTGTCCCACTACTACATCAGGTCTGTTTCCCAATCAGAGCTCGTACAACAAGGTTTTTTTAGCCAGACCGATTTAAGTCCAGTTAGGAAACCTCTATACGTAGCGTACTACCTCTGAATTAATTCACTCAACGGTGCCAGATGGTTCTGTTTACTCGCTGCGCTCGGCATGCTGCCAAAACAAACATTTGAGAAAAATATGCACATTAAAGTGGACATATTGTGCCGGTATTAGATTATATATTATGTGATTGTTAGGCAGATATTAATCTGTGATTGTTATATGGTATCAGTATATTTTGTCGAAGATATTTTCAGAAGTCACTGCATGTCATTATTACTACAAATCATCAATGAGAAGCATATTTAGAAGTCAATCTCGTCCCTCAGCACCTCGTACCGCTCCTACCTGCTGGATGACCAGGTCCACGGCAGAGCGGACCTCGGAGGGTTGATCAAGGCCCTGCAGTTCGGCTGTCGATGCATGGAGCTGGGAGTGACCGACGGCCCGGAGGGGGAGCCTCTCCTCGGGGTCGACTATGGGCCAGATATCCCCCGTCACCATCACCACCACCACCATCACGCGCCTGTCACTATCCGCTCTGCTCTGGAGGTGGTCAACAAGTACGCCTTCCTGACCTCTCCGTACCCACTCCTGGTGTACCTGTGCCAGCGCTGTTCCCCCGGCCAGCAGCGCACCATGGCTCAGCACTTGAAGAAAGTGTTCGGCTCCCGTCTTTACAAGCCGGAGGCCCTCCCCGTCAGCCTGGGGGGGCGAGCGACGACCTTGCCCTCCCCTGAGCAGCTGAAGGGACGCATCCTGATAGTGGGGAAGAAGCTCCCTCCGGAGCAGGACGGCTCCGAAGGGGAGGTGTCTGAGGAGGATGAGGAGATCGGAGGGGGGGGGCCCCTGGCGGGACGGCGAATGACCATCCCTGGTGAAGAGGAACTGGGCGTGGTCTTGGTGGTGCCTCCGCCCTCTCAACCCAGGAAGCTGCGCCTCCACAAAGAGCTGTCGGATCTGGTGGCTATCGCTCGCACGGGCAGCCGCAGCTTCTACGCCCAGAGAGCCGGTCACAAACAGGCCCAGCAGCAGACCCCGCCCAGCAGCCCCTCCTCCCCCTGCACGCCGCTGCCTTCTGAGCTGCCTTATTGGACGCTGTGCTCCCTGGGCGAGGGCGAGGGAGGGCGCCTGACCACAGAGAGCCCAGAGGACCTTGTAATGTTCACCAAGCGCACCCTGACGAGGGTACGACCCAGTTCGGTGCGTCTAGACTCCAGTAACCCAAACCCACAAGGGTACTGGAAAGGAGGGGTGCAGCTTGTGGCCTTGAACCAGCAGACCCCCGGCGCCATGTTGGACCTTCACAGGGGTCGCTTCTCACAGAACGGAGGGTGCGGTTATGTCCTCCGACCGGCTGTGATGAGGGACGAGGTCTCGTATTTCAGTGCTCACACGCAGGGCCGAGTGCCAGGAGTGCCAGCCCAAACTCTACGGATTAAGGTAACGACATTATGTTGACATTCTCGTTTTCTGTAACGTGCAGTTCCTTTTTTATCACATTTGAGTGCGAGTTTTCCCTCAAATATTCTTTGTTTGTTTCTTGTTTGTGTTCTACTGTGCAGGTGATCAGTGCCCACAACCTGCCCAAGCCTCAGGGATCAGGGGCAAAGGGAGAGGTCATTGACCCGTATGTGGTCCTGGAGCTGCACGGCGTACCAGCTGACTGTGCCGAACAGCGGACACGCACCGCTGCTCAGAACCAGGACGACCCGCTGTTTGATGAGACCTTTGAGTTTCGGGTAAGGCCTGCTGCACCCCTACACGCCGGCCTCAGTTTCTGGTCAGCACAACACATGCTGGACTGTTTGTTTGTCTGTGAGTTTGATTTTGATTTTCACTGAAACAATGTCATTTTGTATATTTTGAAATGGACCAAATGCTCAAGCTCCAAATTACCAAATGTACGTATGTACATAAATGAAAAAAGGCAGTTTTCCCCTTTTAACTTAGTTATATTCGGGGTGTTAACACGCACACACAATAACGTCCATACAGCAAATACTGGGAAAAGCAATAGCTTGTTTAAGCCATTTACGTAACAGCATGACAGCCCCTCATAATAATCCTGTTTACAGGAGCAAAAATATAATTTCAATTTTCTAGAGTAAATTGTTTATTTTGTGTTATTCTTAAAAAAAAATGAAAAATCAATGTCCCAGGATGCACGCTGAGTGATAACATCACTGAAAAAGAAACACTGTAGTTTGTGGTGTCTCTGAAGCGGTTTGAGGATGTTGTTACATTTAAGAATCATCCATTCATCTGACCCAGGACAGACTTCTCCTCCTTTTTATTGCATAACATTATATTTTAATGTGCATTTAAAAGTGTACTAGGATAAAGATTTTTAGGGAAGCGAAATAGGAAAATGTCAACAACATAAAAGAGGCGTATGTGATTTTTGGAGAGGTCTATCTATGTGTGCTCTTCTGCTGGCTTAAACATGCTTGCTGCTGCTACACATTTCTTTGTAGCAGCAGCAGCAAGCATGAATAAAGTATATCTAATCTAATCTTTGCACCTGCACGGAAATAGAGCCCTGAGTACTTAATTGAAGGGGGGGGTCACAACCATCAACATTTTAATTAGGTGCTTACATGAATACAATTGTGTCTGCAGTGAATTCATTCCAGGAGACGTGATTTGATGGCTGCTGTTGCTGATTTGGCTTTTTTTAACCGCTCCGTGACAGAGTCCTGTATCAGGGTGGCTGAGCCACAACGACAAGCTGTCACAACTGATATGGCGATATGTGTGTGTGTGTATGTATGTGTGTGTGTGTGTGTGTGTGTGTGTGTGTGTGTGTGTGTGTGAGAGAGTTCAGCGTCCTGACATAATGCACCGTCACAGAGGCCGCAAACGAGTTGTGTAATACCCGTAATTCCAAACAACCTTTGACTGTGATTACATTGGATCTTTGGCAGGAGACGGGCGTAAAGTGGAATCTGAATGCACGTTTGAAACTCCAAACGGATCACATGTGACGTCACCCTCAGACCCTAAACTGCCCCGGTGTCAACGCGACGCCTGTTACCTTGTTGCCCACTTGGGTGTTATCAACGATGAGGGTAAATAAAAGGGTTTTAAAGTTTGCTTTTAGCCCCAAATAGTCGCCCTCGGCTGATCTTACAATCATCCATTCAGTTTGTGGTCACAACGCCTGATTAATTGCCATGGTTTGGATTTCTGGCAGAATTTTTTTGATCCGCTTTCTTATAGCATGTGCAGTTCCACGGTCCAATTTCCCACATGACTGCTGTCAAAAGATCTGTTGTAAACTGTAGTGAGCTTGCTTTTATATTACTTTGGTTGCATTTTACATGCTGTGGTTACATGTACTGATGCTGCTTTTACATACAACTGAACTTCACTGCAGAGCAGACCATACTGTCTCAATCTTCCAGCCATCTGCAGATCCATATTTTTATTTCATTTGTTTTCTTCTGTCATCCTGCTTAAGCAGTGCTGCCTGTCTACCTCTCTGTCATTATTTTAGTACAAAGTGGCTTTTGTTTGAATAAACTTAATGGTCCCAGATTTACACGTCTTTTTTCAACGTGTGCTCATGAGACAAGCCTGCTTTTTAAAAAATATTAAGCAGGTCCAGGTGCTATATAAATACTGTGTAAGTTTCAAAACCCATCAGCAACCCCTGCCAATGTGAAAGTGTCTCAACATGTGCATTCTCTCTACTGACCTAGACCACTAGGGGGCGACTACTTTGGTTGTATAGAAGTCTATGAGAAAATGACTGTAAACATTGTAAACATGTGTTTATGGTCTCAATCTCTAGTTTAAAGCATTCTTCAATACAGCATGATGTTCATTTGGTAAAAAGTATGGTCCATTTAGAGTCAAACAGACCATAAAGCAGGTTATGCTTTAGGGCGGGGCTTACTATGATTGACAGGTCACTGCTGCGCATCAGAGACGTATCCGGCGTTTCTACGTCACTCCTCCGCACTTCAAATATGGTAACTTTCGTTTATCAGTTGAGCAAAAACAACAACATGGCGAAGAACGTGATCCAAGATGGCTCGAGGTTTCAAAACGTGATTCAACAAACCAACGGGTGACATCACGATGACTACGTCCACTTCTGATGTGCTGTCAATGATCGTAACGGTCAACCCACAGCGAAATGTCCCCCCGCCCCCAGTTTAGTATCGGTCATTTGAAGCATGCACTCGTATGTTTTAATCATTCGTCCTCCGGGCTTTGACGCCGCCACATCGGCAGCATATCACTTCCTGAACACACAAACACTATCTTCCTAAGCCACTGTCTCAGCTGTCTGCACGCATAAAACACAGATTGAGTGTGTGTGATACGGGCGTGACAGCGTATCAAAAATGTGATGATGTGCATCAGGGTTCTGAAAATTGGATCATAATGGATGAACTAATTCTTAGGAGTCTCCTAAATAGAGTAAATTAAAGCGGAACGCCACCAATTTTACACATCAGAGTTTGTTTACATTTGTTGGGAAGCACCACTGCATATGTGAAAACAATATATATGAGACAATAAACTCATGTTTACAATGTTCACTGGGGTAATTATTCAAGTGAGAAGGAGTGCCATTTTCTCATAGACTTCTATACAACCAGACTTCTATACAACCAGAGGAGTCGCCCCCTGCTGGCCATTAGTTAAAGCATGCAAGTTTAAGGCTTCACATTTCAGAATCTGAGGTTTGCAGTCTGGACCAAACTGGCGGCAGTCAGGTTGCATTGTGGGTAATGTAGGCGCAAGGTTTTGACAAGGAAAATAAGAATATGTGGAATAAAAGGATGATAGATTCTGCTGCATTAATCTTTACACTGTCCACGCTTGATGATTCAATTAATTTTTTTAAATTAAGTTTCCAATAGATGTACAACATGATAATTAAATAATCACTGAAGAGCAAGTGCAAAGCAAAACAAATCAAATCTGGGCACATTAGGTAGTTAAACTGAGTAAAATAATCCAACAAAAAGAGTCCGATCATGTTACAGGAGTGCACTGCTATATTGTCAGAGTACCATTTTAAATGCCAGAGTCAGACGGTGCACTTAGATTACAATACATTAACATTTTGAACTGTCACTGTGCTCGACTGCTGCCGGTTAACAAACACATTTTATTTACAAGAAAATCAAATGTCTCCTTTTTATGGGCAGCTGAGTTTCTTTTCTCAAAAGTTCAGACATCCACTGATCTTAATGGAGATGGACTTGTGTTTCGTTCCAAAATTGTATTATGCAAACACGGGCCCGCTTTATTTGGCCGTTTGTGTTTTGCATTAAAATTCAATTAGAAAAAGACACATTTCTTCCAATGTAATTAATGCCTTTGAAGAATGATCCAAAGTCGTGATTTGTTTTTGTAAGAGTGTGTGTGGAGCTGTGAGTACATTGTCGTCAGTCACATTGTAGTGTGACCTAAAAGTAACGTAACAACTCCGGGACAATGAGAGTCTGGATTCAATGAGAGAGTCTGGATTCATTGAGAGTCTGGATTCAATGAGAGTCTGGATTCATTGAGAGAATCTGGATTCAATGAGAGAGTCTGGATTCATTGAGAGAATCCGGATTCAATGAGAGAATCTGGATTCATTGTCCGGAGCCTCGTTTCTGTCTTTTCAGAGAAGCGTTTGATTCGAAACTGATTGAATTAACTGTCACAAAGCTCTTCTGCTCAGCCGAGGGCTTACTGTAGAAAAATTGAGAATCAGATTGGATTGAAGTCATCGTTTGGTACACACACACACACACACACACACACACACACACACACACACACACACACACACACACACACAGGAGATGTCTGTCTTGCTTGCCCATGCATGGAACTTCAGCTTTTCTCCCCAGCACACAGCCCTCACTCACAGCTTATGGAAGTAGACACACACACACACACACGCACACGCACGCGCACGCGCACGCGCACACACACACAGACAGGGATGTATACTTTATGATAGTGCAGCCTGGGGGGGCCGCCCAGCCCTCGTTCAGTCAGACATGTTCTCCGCTCCCTCATCCGTCTCCACCAGCGTTCCCTTTAGAACACACTCACATATTTGCAGAACATTATGATGAACACAGTCGCCGCATGCATCCGTGTCTGCATGTTTGTATCTCCTCACCACTGCGAGACCTTATGCAGTACCCTGAACTTGAACACGACTATTGACTTGAATATGAATTTTAAATAACAGCCTGTTATCCCGAAGTGCGCTTTTACCTCCAAGTGGAACAACGGAGCGTTTTTACTGCTATGACTCAGAACATTTGTAACAACAGGTTTTTATGTAAAGCAGATGTGACACACATTCAGACACACGCAAACTATAATCTGGATATTCTCGAGGGAATCAATGTTTCAACTGTTTATTCCCTTCCGAGCCTGAAGACTTCATATGGTTTTATTGTCGTGGATGCGCACACACACACACACACACACACACACACACACACACACACACACACACACACACACACACACACACACACACACACACACACACGCACACACACACACAGGCTTGGGGCAAGTTCTCTGTGGGACATGATAGATTCGTACTGCTTTTTGTTATAGACACAACACCAATATCCATCCTGTGTTTGTGCGTGCGTGCATGCGTGCGTGTGTGTGTGTGTGTTGGACTGTCCCCGGCTTCGTGAAGAGAAAAACAGCCATTAGCTGATAATGTTTTATTATGAAATGTGTTTAGTCTCTGTTCCTCTGCACGGAATTAATATGCAGAGACACACTGCATCATTTGTCCTCCCACTTATTGTGCGTGTGTGTGTGTGTTTGTGTCTGTGCTCACATGTACGAGTGTTTACAGCCTTATTAGCTATTAATGCCCTCTGGAGATGTGATTTTTTTAAAGTGCTATATTTCCACCACCAGTTCCCCCTCTGCAGCAGCACCAGGATGAGCCGCTTACTGTAGCGTGTAATTAACATTAATGCTTCGCATCAACAACAGTGACGCCTAATAACACAAAATGGTGTTTGAACTCTTCAGCTATATACTATGACTAATTGATCACCTTTGTGCCGTTGTAAACATTCAATGGAGTGCATCTTGTCGTCCTAATAAGAGCCGGCTTGATGAATCTAATTTAGAAGCATGCATAATGTACAAATGCGTTCAGACACCATCTTTCCTCAGGGGACAAAACATTAAACTTTTAAAAGCCTCGCTAATCAAACAAATGAGTTTGGTCCTTCTGGCAAATACAATTTACTGTAAATAAGAAGTTTGATGATCCAAGGAATTAATTATATATATATATATATATATAAAACTAATTATATATATATATAGATATATAGATATGTGTGTGTGTGTATAAAGCCTCACAAGCGCCTACTAAATCCAACATGTCACAACTGCCAGGAAGAAACTTCCCAAATCCAGTTGTGCAAAACTTGAAGACAGTTCAGAAGACTGGAAGCTGTAATTGCCGCCAAAGGGGCTTCTACAAAGTATTGGATTAAGGAACCTATTCACTATACAGATTTCAGTTTTTGATTTTTTTAT
The DNA here is from genome assembly GCF_009769545.1 of Cyclopterus lumpus. NCBI lineage: Eukaryota > Metazoa > Chordata > Actinopteri > Perciformes > Cyclopteridae > Cyclopterus > Cyclopterus lumpus. The sequence continues at coordinate 18,743,557 of NC_046986.1, read as the reverse complement.
TAATTTGAACATCAAAAAAACCCTCTCTTTTTCATTAAGAATTATCGAGTGTAGATTGATTGAGAAAATGTCAATTTTATCCATTTAATATTATTATAATGTTTTATTTGCCCCTCAGGGTGAATGTTAATTAATTAATTTTTCATTTTACAACACAGGGTTGCAGAATGACATGTAATTTAAAGGGCCTTTACGCTACACACAAATTAGAGATAATGACATAAAATGATATTCACTTTCTTATATAACCATTTAAACAAATATACTCACAGAAAGTTTGTACAGTAAACTAAACTTTAAACTGAAAATGAACGATGAATACTTTGTCGTTTTGACAGCATTCATTTTCTAATATGCGTTTGATAAAAACAAGAACCAGTAACCAGGTCAAAATGTGCCCGTGGTTCTATTTCTGTTCTGTTGCAGAACCGGAACTCAACTTTATTGTTTTTCTTCTCGTCTGCAGGTCAACATGCCGGAGCTGGCCTTGCTGCGCTTCGTGGTGTTAGACGACGACTACATCGGAGACGACTTCATTGGCCAGCACAGCGTGGCCTTCGAGTGCCTTCAGCCCGGCTACCGCAACGTGCCCCTGCTGGGCATGGCGGGAGACCCCTTGCCCCACACCAGCTTGTTCGTCCACGTGGTGATCACCAACCGGCCGGGAGGCGGGAAGGCCCAGCGGCGAGGTCTGTCGGTGAGGAGGGGGGGGAGGCGAGGCCGGGAGTACGTCACGCTGAGGCACACCGGCCTCAAGGTGCTGGACGAGACCTTCAAGCCGGCTAGCGCCCCCCTCAAGGAGGCCACGGACCTGCGGGAGGAGGCTCAGGTGAGCGCGAAATTGACTGCAAGTGTGAGAAAGGGAGACTTGATAGACTTTACTAAATGGCATTTTTTTTGGGGCCGATTTTAATATGCACGTCAATACAGATTTTTTTTTTTAACACTGATGTTTTTGTTTGTGCTGTCGCATATAATGCAAATATTACCTGGTACATTTTTTTTTTTTTATTACACTATTGTGCAATAATACTCCTTTTAACCTTCACAAAGGAAGATCAGATCCTCTCCTTCCTTTCTTACCTTTCACAATAAAAGCTCTTGACATATACACATTGACAGACTACTTAAAGGGCATTTTGCAAATAGGAAACAGAATAAAATAGCTCACAGTAGCATCGGCTGTACAATAGTTAACCTCAGACGCTGCTCTGGGTCAATAGGATCGTCTGCGTCTTGCATACTGAATCTATTCAAAACTTGTATTATTCTAAAAAAGTGTTGCGACAGTCGTCAATTTTCAGGGTCATGTATTTGAGCCGCCCCCCAGGTGTGTAAAGGCTTTAACTCCTCTCTGTATCGAGCTGTGCACACTTATGTGCTAAGACTTTAACAACCACCGCCTGACACTGTGGCCCCTCCTTCGATAATCGTGGCAACTTTATATTTCCAACGTTTTGGTTTAGTTCAGATGCAACGCTCTTCATTTTCCCAAGGTTCATTTTTAGAGGTGCTACGTCTGCATACCATGTCAAGTACATTCTTTATTTATTTTGCCCAATGTCACAAGTCCGGACACGCTCTGTACTCAGTCCCTCAATTCAGATAAGGCCCAAAAAACTGCAAAACAACAAACAACAAAATAAATCTCATGAGAAGCAACAGAGTAGGGTTCCCTCTCCCAGGACTAAGAATATGGATCCAGGAGGACATTGGGCAACTTCAGCTATCACCAAACGTCAATAGAAGGATACGATAAGACGATAAATGTGCCTGGGGCGGATTCCACGGACACGTCAGCCACGTTCAGATTGTTTCAACTGAAGCCAAAAGACAACCGCGTATGAATCTGTTTTCACAGACACAGAAACGAGGTTGTAGAAGGAGAGAAACTGGAGGTAAATAACAGTTTCTGGTGAGTTCAGTCAGAGTCTGAGTTGCCACAGATGGTGGACTTAGAGTCTGTAAATGAGCTGTTTGCACAAACCGTACTGGCGAGACTGGATAATTCAAAATATTGTTGAGAAGAAATTAAAGGAACCGTTCAGCGAGGATTTTTGGATTATCCAGAATAACCAGGACATTGTTCCTGAGAGGAATAGCTTGTGTTCATGTTTCAGTGCTTTGAGCAGCAGAAACACAATTTTAATTTACCTTCATTGTAATCTGGTGGAAATCAAACATCTCGGCAAACGAATGTTTGTTCGTTTTGGTGAAACATTACTTTCTCTGGTACTTTTATGTTAAATTGACTTAAATGGCAAAGTTGTAAAGAAAGAAAAGCCAGCTTACGTGACGGTGCTGAAATCTGACTGACTTTCTCTTTTGGGTGAATAAGTGAGTGAAGGAGAGAAGGAGGGGAGCTAGCGACAAAAGAAGTAAGAAGAGTGGAGGAGGATTATAAAGCTTCTATAAATATCAGCAAAAATAGAAGCTGGTCTCACAGCACCCACCAGTTTATCGCTGAATGCAAACGAGTGTGGGTGATGTGAAATAGAATCCTCTTTCTGTGTGTGTGTGTGTGTGTGTGTGTGTGTGTGTGTGTGTGTTGAAAGGGTTAGCAATAATGATTTTTATTTGAAATATTAATTGTGTTCTTCAAACTTTGCTTTCATCAAAGAATGCTCCATTTGCAGCAGTATAGCTTCTCTCACTAGCATAACTGTTTTCAGCTGTGCTAACATAATTGCACAAGTGTTTTCAAGGGTTTTCTAATCATCCATTAGTCTTCTAAGAACACAATGTACCATTAGAACACTGGAGTGATAGTTGCTGGAAATGGGCCTCTATACACCTATCTAGATATTTCATTAAAAACCAGACGTTTCCACCTAGAATAGTCATTTACCACATTAACAATGTATAGAGTGTATTTCTGATTAATTTAATATTATCTTCATTGAAAAAAACTGTGCTTTTCTTTGCAAAATAAGGACATTTCTAAGTGACCCCAAACTTTTGAACGGTAGTGTGTGTATATATATATGTATGTATGTGTGTGTGTGTGTGTGTGTGTGTATATATATATATATATATATATATATATATATATGCATGTGTGTGTGTGTGTGTATACATATATATATATATATATATATATATATATATATATATATATATATATATATATATATGCATACATACATACATACATACATACATACATACATACATACATACATACATATATATATATATATATATATACACATACATACATACATACATACATATATATATATATATATATATATATATACACATACATACATACATACATACATATGTATGTATATGTATATATATATATATATGTGTGTGTTTATAGAGATAAATATAACGATCTAAATGTACACTTTATAGCCCAAAGTATGTGGACACGCCTGCACCTTCTTGTTTTAACACGACAACTCCCCAAAACCAGCTCCATGAATAAATTGGAGGATGAACTGGAAGGCCGACTGCGAGCCAGACAGTGTCACCCAACATCAGCACCCAAACTCGATAATGCTCCTGTGGCTGAATGGGAGCAGATCCCTGCAGAGCGGAGGCAGTTGAAGCAGCAGATTGTTTTTAGATTGACGCCACGTTAAATATCTGTGAGTTAGGAAAAGAAGTCAGGAGTCAGGACCTGGTTAGCTTAGCTTAACATAAAGAATGGAAGTGAGGGGAAACAGCTAGCCTGACTCTAAACATCTTTAAAGCTAACACATGTTGTTTCATAAATCCAGACACAAGCAGCAAAGTGAAAAAGGACAATGTGTAGTTATGGCCAACTATAGTAAACAATAGCTTTGCCATCCATTTAGCATATTTGTGGAGCATCTCCACTGACCCAGGGTCTGAAATTGTCAGTGATACAGAATAAATATGAAATTATATCACTTATCTTAATTTTGTTTACTATTATATTCATAGCTAAGCTAACTGTCTCCTGGTTCTAGTTCTATACTGAATGCACAGACACAAGAGTGGTATCTTCAAACTGTACTCAGTGAAAACCACGCATCTCTGTATGTGTTGATGTTTGAGATAAAAGGTGTTCTTCATGTGTTGAGAAGATCACACTTCTTAAGATCAATAAACTCTTTAAAAAGCCTCTTGGATCAGCTGGGAAATGCATTCAGACATTCAAACATACTGCATGAAGATCTCATAGAATATGATGCTCTGCTGTAGATTAAACTAGCAAGCAAAGGAGTTTAAAATCAACAACATCAAATATAATAGTAAAACACTGACAGGGAACATTTTACTGCACTATGAATACTTTTACTTTACGAGCAATTTGGCTGATGATGCTTTTACTGAAGTAAAGGAACTAAACACTTCCTCCACAACTGCCTGACTGTTGAGCTATTTCTTTCACCATCATGGTTATGTTCGGTCGTTTTAAACCATGCAGTGTGGATTTTTGGATTAGTTAACGGAAAAGGAATCTCTGGTTTTTGGCGAATTCAGTCATCTGAAAAATGAAGGTATTCCATGACACTGATGCAATTTCCGATATCGCCATAAAACACTCCTCCTCGCTGGTTCGTTTGCAACGGTTGAGCAGCCTCCTCGGTACAAGCGGTGAAGCAACACCTCCGTCTCCTCTATCGGGAGATACATCCTTCATCGGCTCATGTATCACCCAAAGCGGAGACAATCCCTCCCAATCAATGTGTCAGACATGCGCACACACACACACACACACACACACACACACACACACACACACACACACACACACACACACACACACACACACACACACACACACACACACACACACACACGGTGCTCGTCCAGTTGGGGCTCTACCAGGTGGCAAATTGAATTCTAGTGCTTGTATGTATAGAGAAATAGATTTTTCACCTTCATTATGACCCAAAATCTAATTTCAGCAGATTGACATGAGACACATTTATAAAAAGAAGAAGAAGAAAAAAAAAAAAAAAAGTGTAAACAGTTGAAAAACACTCTGAATGCTGACATTATTTTTTTTCACATTTATGCCATATTGTCTTTTTCTCTTTTTGCCAAATGCGCTTAAGCTAAGACCGATTTCACTGGATTAAAAGCAGCAATGACTGCCATATTGATTTAATTCACAAGAGAGACAGCAGATGACAGGGGATATGATGGGAAGTTTCTGTGTGTGTGTGTTGTGTCACCCAGTTTATTTCATAGAAATGTACATCTGATCTAATACCATTTTCCTCCTCCTCCTCCTCCTCCTCCTCCTCCTCTTTCCAGAGCGCCACGGACAGCTTCAAAGAGCAGTGTGGGCTCCCCACGGTGGCCAAACTGAAGCAGTGCATCCAGAGCCTGACCACCAGGCTGCAGAGCCCCGAGGGCACCATGGGGGCCACCATGGTGCTGAAGGAGGGCTACCCGTGTCTGGAGCCGCTGGTCAACCTCGCGGAGCCGACGCGCAAACTGCTCGCTGCCTACGACACGGTGAGCGAGGCGAAGGGCCTCCGCTTCCTCCTCGCCCAGTGGGCTTCACCCACAAGTCACATACTCAAAGGGGGGGAAGCAGGATTCTCTCACACATTTCTCAAGATTTTTTTCAAGACATGTAGAAACTTCAACGGGCATATTTACTGACATCATAGAACAAGACGTTAATATCTATTCAGCCATAATCACCATTTATGAATTGGCACTTGTACAATACTGTACATTGTGTTCTTAATATATATATATATATATATATATATATATATATATATATATATATGTCTGGGCAACATCGCGAAAAAATCTATCCTCATAATTTAACGGTATTAAAATGGCCCCGTGCTCACTTAAAAAAAAAAATACAAGTTGCTTATTAACACAGCATGTATATTAATTTGCTTAGTTTACTCACACGTTGACTATATTGGCTTAGTTTAGTTATGTTGCCTCGAGTCTGCTTAAAATTAATTCCATCAGAAAGTGTAAAATTGTGTTTTTGTGATGCGCAATATGGTAAAACGGAGCGTGCACACAACCTCTTGAGGGTAATAAATATGCAGAAAGACATGCATGAGACCACAGACACATACACACACATACACACACACACACACACACACACACACACACACACACACTGCCAGCTGTGTCTTCTCCTACTCCATCTCCTCTTGGAATCTCTCCCACCTGTTTTCGGCGCTCGGCTATTACACCTACACGCCGTACCTGCCGCGTTGTGCTCATGCGCGTCAGTGGAGATAATGATATTTGAGTGTGTGTGTGTGTGTGTGTAAGTGTAATGTTCGAGTGTGTGACCCCAGCAGACCAAGTGCGATTTTCAGTCGAACATCACACCTCTTCCAGCCTCTCCGGGCGCACACAGAAAAGGCTTTAGTCACCACACACACTCGCCCCACTCTCTTTCTCTTCTCTCTCTCTCTCTTCTCTCTCTCTCTCTTTTCTCCCCCCCTCCCCCTCCCAACATACTTCCATTTCTCTGCACAGATTCTTCATATATAATAAACGTTATGTTGCTTTCCAGCTTCGGAGTGTTCCACATCAGTGCCACTTGTGTCCTTTTGCACTTTTCTTTTCACATTTACAAAAAAAAACGTAAAAGAAAAAGAAGTACTATAAAAGTCAAGAATCTGAGGGTGATTCAATGTACTTGTTCAAAACATTTTATTCCATATCGGCTTGTTCCAACACTTAATTTAAGCAGTAATTGAAGCTGGGTTAGTGAAATAATCAGAACAAAACTTAGGATTGTCTTCGTTATTGATTTATGTGCCAATAATTTAGCTGAATTATTCTATTATTGTTTGTTCTGTGAAGTGTAAGACAATAGTAAAAAGAGTTCATACTCAAGGTCTTTAAATTACTTTATTTGTCTGACCAACATTTAAAATACATACAGTATGTTTACAATCCAGTAAATCATTATGTTTGGGAAGCTGGAACCGGCTTGAAAAGTTGCTTTAGCTTCATCCAAATAGCTGCTGATTGATTAATCGACTAATCGTTTCAGGTCTGACGTATTTTAAAAAATATATAATAAATCACACATTTCTCTTATTGTTTTTTTCAAAAACCTCAATGCTCTGTGTTGGAGCAAAGCTTCAAAACGAGCCTCGTAAAGTCAAACTTTCTTCCCGTCTGTGCAGATGATCGCCGCCCAGAAGCAGCTGATTGAGAACGCGGACGCTGTTCAGGAGCGCTTCGCCCAGGTGCAGAGAGAAGGTAACCGTGAGCGACGGATGACAATGAGGAACGCAGAGAAAGCGGCTTTTTGATCATGACAACAACAAAAAAACACTGCAGTACACGATACGCCCAAATCCTAAAAGAAATCCCTCAAGCTGAACATCAAAACAGTAATAAATAAATACATCTCACATACGCTGTAATGCATCTGTATGGCAGCAGTCACAGTGTAAAGGTCTACGCAGTGAAACCTCAATATTATTGTCTTAGATAACTCCCGACCTTTTGTTGCCGATGTAAATGTCGTGAGGAATGACACTCTGCTTTTGTGTAAATATGTAAATGAGTGTTTGACAACCAATCCATCAAGGCGTGGTGTTGACACTTGACATCGTTTTTTCTTTTGCAGGAATGGACTTCCATGAGGATCTCTCTCGGCTCGGGGAGAAGGAGGGGCTGAAGGGCCGCAAGCAGAGCAAAGCTGTGGAGAGTTTCACCTGGAACATCACTGTGCTCAAGGTACTCATCATCATCATCATCATCATCATCATATCAAAACTCTCAGAATCAGTCAGATTCATTCAATAATAACCCTTTTTTACCTGTTCCTTTTACGTGTGCACACACACACAACAGTCCTTATGATATCTCACGAAAAAGATTTCCAACAAAGGGTCAGTTACTACACAGTCCTTTCAAAATAAACTTAGTCTGTGGAAAGGATTGTGGTCTGGGTCAGTCGATCAATGCAGTCTTGCAGATCTTTTTTGTTTGTTTGACCCATCCCCCTCCCTTCCCTCCCCCCATTGTGTGGGTGTTTTGGGGTCTTCATACTTCCTGGTGCATGGATTTTATTTTATTTTATTTTGTGGGATATTTACAAATTACAGCACATCATTTTCAAAGGTATAGCTGCGGACGCCGAATGAGCAACAAGTCTAAGGCTCAGAGAAGCTGATTTTTAGTGGATTTGAGTTCAATCTTGTTGTCGCTTTAGTGCTTTTTGCAATGAATCAAAACTCTAGGATTGTTCCCCATTGTAACAGGTTTCCCTGTTATCCCCCCCCCTCCCCCCCCCCCACTCCACCCACTCTACAGCTGAGTCTAACCACACCCCACTGCCACAACCATTAATTGCATTTAACTCGATTTTGGTTTAAAGAGAAAGACAAATGAAACCTGCCTCTTTAGGAACATTAAGTTCACTCAGCACCAAAACATTTGGACCTGCTAAAACAATTCAGCTTTAAAACTTTTGTTTTTATTGTTTATTTTAAAGGCCCTGAATCCGATAACAATGTAATTCCCCCTAGCAAAGAAATATAAAACGAACGAACTTTAGATTTTGGGGATTTTGTTGAAATAAATCAATATGTATTTATGTATATTATGAATGGATGACCCTCTCTAAGGGTTTTAGCCTCTTATAGCTCAATGATTTGGTTTCCCAACCTGAGAGGTTATTTACAGAACACAAAGGTTCTTTACAGAACCATTGCAGCGCAAAGCAGCTAGTTTCTTACCAAGTAAGAAACTAGCTGGTGAACAAAGTGGGGCCTCGAATAGCTAAAGAGTTGTTGGAACCCAAAAACAGAGCTGAGAGTAGAGTGACTGTTTAATACTAATGCAGCCTCAAATCAAATGCTGAATATTTCTCCTGTCAATCACATCCCGGGAAACGATCCCACATTCTGCTTTACTCGTAATGTATTGCACACATGAGTTCAACGTGTGTCTTTCTGTGTGCTGCAGGGTCAGAGCGATCTGTTACGGGGCGCTAAGATGGATTCCCTGGATGCGCTGAGGCAGCTGGCTCTGGCCTGTGAAGCCTGTGGACTCACCTCCTCCTCCTCTACCACCTCCACCTTCTCCACCACCGAGCTGCACTACTCCACTCACTCTCTGGCTGGCCGCCGAGCCAGCACACACGGCAACGGACGCATCTGAGGAAGAGGGAGAGCGAGAAAGAGGGGGAATAACGAAGATGAGGAGATACGAGAGAAAGAAAGAGAGAGAGAGAGAGGGGGTGGGGGGTATAAAAAGCACCACAGGAGACTTTCTGTCTGGCAGCGTATCCCTTTATACAGTAAAGTATGTGTCTAGACTGGACTAGACACAATGTGTGTGTGTGTGTGTGTGTTTACATGTTTATGAGCTATTAGAAATTGATAGACAGGATGGGACACACAAAAATAAAGGATAAAACTACTTTGAAAAAAGTAGTTTTATGGTAAAAAAAAACACAACAACACAAAGCTTTTAATCAAATGAGGATGATGTCACATAAAATAAGTCTCAATAGCTTGTATGGATTACTAAACTGGCCTACCAGGCTACCAAAGACAGGCCCAAAGTGTCAGAGGCCAACCGGGCCTTCACCTCCAAAATGTCACTCAAGGAGACACGTGCCAACCAGGAAAAGACTCAAAATGACCACAAAGACACATAAAGCAACTCCAAAGAGATGCAAAACATCTGCAAAAATGCACAAAGAGACTCACAACTGCTATGAAAAGGGGCCAAAATGACCACACTAAAATGACAATAATGAAAGATGCACAAAAAGCAACTACAAAGAGGAGCAAAACAACCACACATGAACAATAACTACAAAAAGGCCAAAACAATTACAAAGAAACTTCAAAGATCCAAAAACCACACACAAAAATAACCACAAAAGAACAACTACAAAGAGGCACAAAGCAACTATAACGTCTGTGTGTCTTGCTCCCATGCAGGAGAGGGGGCGTGGCCTCGTGTCTCACCATCAGGTCATCAGGTCATCAGGTCACACTCGATTTCGAGATGAAACTTGTTCCTGTACCTGATCAGCTGAACGCTCTCTGACTTAAAATAAAATGGCAGCTGTTCAAATTCCTCAAAATGAGTCTCTCAATAAGTGTCAGATGAAAAATAGAGTTTATCTAAAGTATGAACGGTTATTAATGAGGTTTGGAGCGGTGATAAGTGTCATTCATCTAAACATTTACTGATTTATCTAATCACATCCGTTATTTGCAGACTTGAACCTCTTAGAAAGAGCTGAGCTTGTCCCGTCTGTTTAAAGGCCTGAAATAACTACACGGATAATAATAATAACTTAATTTATATGGCACCTTTTATTAACATTGATGGACAAAGCAAGACCTTATAACTAAAGAAGAGGCCCAACAAATGGCAAACTTAAGATAAAACAGTTCAATAGTTGAAACAATAAAACCAATCGACACAATAAGAAAATCTAACTAAATAACAAGAATATTAACAATAACAGAAGCTGAAGATTTCTTTAGTACACATTTAAAATCCCCTCTCAACTCCGCAGCACACAAACATTTTGCTCCACCAATGCATTGTGGGTAAACAACCAGCAGCAGAACGCACACACAGGCTCTCGTTGTCTTCCCCCCCGGTGGCCTCGCAAGGAGGGGACGGCTGAAAGTGGAGGACAGCAGGTGTAGCAGAGACGAGAGGCCGTAATCGGAGGAGCTGCGGATGTGTGTTGATACTGTAGTGTGTGTGTGTGTGTGTGTGTGTGTGTGTGTGGAACAGATTCCTGCAGCATTGATGACGTACACTGTATCGATGTAGCAATAATTCTAATGATAAGTTACAAGAGAGGCTGTGTACCTTGATGTGTGCTGACCGAAGGATTGAAAACAATATAACTAACTTTATAGCTCAGTGATGCTTATAAATGTGTATGAAAAAAACCCGACGACAACAAAAAGGTGTCCAGCAGGTGCTACTGATTACGGCTCATAGTTGTGCTTACCTGCAAGTGACGGCGTTCCTCTTTGGCCTTTTTGAGTGTTTGTTAATTAATGCAGGAAAACACCTGTTCTTATAATTCAGCTTTTGTACTCATATTCTTGTATTTTGTAACGCTGCGTGTGAACCAAACTTGACAAAGGTGATTCACATACACACAGGACCAAGTTTAACAGATTATAATTTATTCTCTGGGGAGTTAAAATTGATCTCCAATGTTGGTGATTTTCACGCTTTATAATGAGTTGAAGGATCTTAATGCAGCTTTTCTTTTTTTTTTTTGCCTTTTTTTTCTTCTTGGTTTCCAATAATTGAAATGTTGGAGGGAAAAAAAAGGTAGGGCAGGTGTGTTTAAAACAATTGTATTAAAGTACTCACGACCTGGTGGATCGGAAACAAATGTGTGTCCACCTTATCCTGCAAACAGTTTGAACGAAGCGGGCGTGAGTGAACCTTTGCGTAGAAGACACGGTGAATGTTTTATTCTGCCCTATTGATGGAGGCAGAAAGGCAGAGGATCACAGCTAAACTCCGCAACCGATCAACCCCAGCTGGTGGCATTTCGCAGTAGACGTGATGTGATGAGAAACATGGGCCCTAACCCTAACCGCTTGTGCGGGACTACTGTGTGTTCGGAATGGCCTCCTTATCTACACATTCCTTTCCTTTAAAAAAAAAAAAATAAATAAATAAATACTATTAACCTCTTTCATGCCTCCACCCTTCTCCATCCATGCTGTTGCTTCTGCTCCACTGGGGGCGAGGGGGGGGGGGGGGGCGGCTGCAGGTGTGCAGTGACAGAGCCGATGTACTGAGTCATAGCCGCGGGAGGAGGTCGACCTAATAACATTTCCATGTGAGCGGGTTTTCTTTTTTCTTCTTTTCTTTTTTTCTTGCGTGTCGGAGAGAATCTTCTAAAAATAGACAACATGTAGTGAAAAGAGAGCAAAGGTTGAAGGATGGAGGAGGAGGAGGCTGATGTCGGATTCACCTTTGGTTGCATTTGTGGTTGACACACCTGCAGAGCTTCATAATTGGCTGTGAGAGCAATAGACGGTGTGACAGCACCTGTTGTTTCTGTCTATTTATAACACTCTGACTCACTGGAGGCCTCAGGGATGTGTGCCTCTATGCTGGTGTGTCTGGATACCACGGTGCCCTAATTCCCGGCCTGATGGTGCAAACAGGTTTACCCACACAAAAACACACACACACACACACACACACACACACACACACACACAATCATCGCCAAACCGTTTGCCATGTTTCCTGTCAAATGCACTCAAGCTTCAGGAGCCTTTTCACAGGATCTCCGCTGCCCCAGAGAGGCGACGTGTGTGTGTGTGTGTGTGTGTGTGAACTACAATTTACACAGGGACCTCTCTCAGGGATCTGCTTACCTGCCAGGTGGATCTCTCTGCATCAATGATGCATCGGCTCCAGTAAAACCAACCGCAGTATTAGCTTTCTGTGCTCCAGGTTTACGGGCCTGCTCACAACACAGGTCAGAGAGCAGACAGGCCGATGGGATACAGGGAAGATGGAAGTCGTAGGGTTTCACTTTTGTAGGTGATCGTGAGAGTTTGGGTTTCAGTAATTCGCTCTCTGCTTGTTAAACCTCATTCTCAGAATAATTCATTAGGCACAAACTGTATTTACATTATAGCAGATCTCTGGTAGACATCGACGACTGTGCTGCTGCGTGAAGAGCAACATATGATTACTGAAATATATAAGTAAATGGCAGCTTGTTGTTTTAATTGAGACCTTTGCAGTGTGCCACTAATGTGTCGCTTCAAAAGCCACATACCTGTGTTTTTCGCATGATCTGACCTACTTATTTTGAATAATTTAATACACATCCTGTTTTATTTGAAAGATATACACATCGAATGTGCTTTTTCACCTTCCAGGCAGCTATTGGTTGCCGTTAATGTCATTAAGTCAGCGTGCAGAGACTTGCTTCAAGCAAATCAATGTCAGCGAAAACATCAAGTCCGGGTTTTTATATGCTAAGATATCCTATTGTGGCGATGCAAATAATGGCAATTTTGATACATACACGGCCTTGCATATGAAAGAAAAAAACGAACTGACAATACATGTCTCACAAGCTACATTCGTGCTCACAATTTGTCGACTGGGTCTAAATTTTTCTTTATTTTCATCAACATTGTTGCATTAGCACACAAGGTTAATGTCGCTTTCATAGAAACAAAGGGTTGCAAAGTTCTGAGTCCTCAGTAACGCAAACATACAGTGTATATATATAAATATGATTTGCAGAAACCGGTATGATCCTTTAAACATTCATTCCTATCCCCTTCAAGCCTCTCGCACATCCGCTTCTTACGTCACTGCACTTTCCTGATGATACGTTTTAGCTGCGCGGTCCTCCTCTCACTGCAGTGCTTTACTATGATGTTCAGTATTGTGGTTTTGTTTATGACCCCTGAGGTTTGGGCTTCTTCACTTCCCTGGGGAGCAGGGTGATGCATCGGGGCTGCGTTGTATCTCTGTTACCCCCGCGTGTCTTAACCCGGCTCTCTCTGTGCTCTTCAGTGTGTGTGTGTGTGTGTGTGTGATGCTACCTGTCTTTGCAGACCAGTGGTCAAATAGTGCTTTACATTCATTTGAATAATCGGACGAGTTGTTATTACCTGCCATATAGTGATGTGGACAAAGTTGTGTATAAACACTTGGGATATGTGTAAAAGGTATTTTAGGTTCTTTAGTACCCGTGGCGTCTGCAGTGTCTGTGCTGGCCCGTGTCTACACCGCTGACCTTTTTAATCCAGTGTGGTTCCCTGTTCTTACAGTCAGTGTATGCTTTTATTTTGTAAAATAGAAGAACGAAAAGAAGAAAAAAAAGACCAAAAGAAGAAAAATATTTATTGAAGTGTGTTTTATGAGACATAAATACATATAATTAATTAAATGGACCTTGCTTTTATTTTGAAAAGCTACTGTGTTTTCTATTTGACAAGTGATCTAATATAACAAGAGTATGTATCCCAGACTTAATAAAGTGATTTTTTTCCTGACCAAATCCTCTTGTGGCACTTCTTTATTTCTTACTGTTTCTCTGATGACGTTATGTGAATATCTGGTCTTTCTCCTGTATATGTATTTGTCCTTAGTTGGACAGGTTGGTGTGTAGAAGCGTTTTATTGAATCTGAATCCAGCATCAAATCTGCTTCTGAAAACCAAAACCTTTCCAACCCTTGATTGAATATATATACTACAATATACTATGTTTATGAATAAGTTAACATTAAAACATCTGTACATTTTGTTGTCTAAGAGTCAAGAAACATTAACATTTTTAGTGGCAGCCTAATAGGCCTTATAAAAATAGGCTAAATAAAAACACCTCTCAGTATAACACAATACAGTTCAACCGCATCACAAACATCCTAAAAAATGATGAAACTTGCATCACCTCTTCCAAACATTATAAGCTTCATAAAGGAATTATTGCAGTTGTTTTGGACTGCATTAGTTTTAGCTTGTGGAGAAATGTAACACAGTGCATTTACTTAAGTACTAAGTACACATTTGAGGTAATTTACTTGATAATTTTATCTCCAGCCATTAATCCACTACAATTCAGAGGGTAATAATATACTTTTTACAGTACTTCATTATTTTGACAGCTTTACTTACACAAATTTAAATGTATGCACTCAAAACATATGAAAGGATCGCTGGAATAATAGTTAATTAATTGAATGACTGAAAATTCATTGGCAACCATTTTGAGTGTAATTTTCAGGCACTAACGCACAATCTTTTAAAGATTCTGGATTCTTAAAGGGGAAGATTGGCTGTCTTTGCTTTTAATATTTTGGTCGTAAAAAACAAATTTAAATAAAATGAAGAGGGTATCACTTTTGTCTCTGGATTATTATTATTGTGACACCATACATCACAAAACATTAAAATGTATTCCATCGATTTAATGGAGAAAATAATCATCAGATTAATCAGAAATGAAAATAAGTTGCAATTTTATACAAAAATTATTTTTTTTAAATAGCTCCACTTTGACCAAGTACAGAAGTAACATTCTGATGATCAACATCAATGCATGAAATAATTAATAATTAATTAATAATCAAATTATATATTATATAGACTTTTTTAAATTTATCAGGATCTACTTTTAGTTGCAATACTTTAAGTGCATTTTCCTGAATATCCGTCCTAACTATCTTTTCTTTGGCGATGAGGTCCCACTCTGCTGGTGTTGTTGAACTAAAAATGGTTCACTTGTCATCCTTTAAATCCTGTGACAGAGTGATGATTATCTTGTTTAACAAACAATCTTTGGTAGAATATCGAACATTGTAAACATAAAACAGATTTATGTCAGCCATTACAAGGAATTAGTTCATAAAACCTACTTCCGGGGATGTTTGTTATTTTAACCGATGAAGGTCAAGTCAGTATAAATACTGTGAGAAAGTATAACCAACAATTCAGGTGAGCTAGCTGTCGGTTTTACCGCCGTATAGTTTTTTTTACAAGCTAGTGTTAGCTAGTAACTGGCTAGTTAGCTAAGTTAGCTAACGTACTAATAACATCTAAGTTAAAAGTAAAAAGCTAGCTAGTTAGTTAGCTAATCTGGCTAAACTGGTGGTTAATTTACAATCTGACTGGTTTCTTTGCCCTGTAGAGACCCCGAGTTCCCATCCCAGCAGTAATTTTGGGGAGTACTGGTGTTTTTGTAGCCAAAATAAATTATGGCTGACACTATGAAAAAATAATCTAACTGAAGAAGCCACAATTTTCCTTTTTAAAATTAACTGTGGATGCTTCGCCACTCTTTCGTCTTTTGCTGCTGTTGTTCACAGTGTTTCAGTTTACTATTAAACTACCTTGGAGACCACTGCTTCCTTTAGCATGCATATCAGATGTTAATATATATATATATATATATATATGTGTGTGTGTGTGTGTGTGTATATGTGTATATATGTATCTATATGTATGTATGCATGCAACTATGTATGTATGTATGTCTGTGAATGTATGTCTGTGATTGGTATTATCAGGTAGGTTGTGGGCTCTTTTATTTCTCTTCTGCTGATGGGTGGATGCTTGCATTGTTGGACGGATATGTTTGTGTGTGCGCGTGTGCGCATGCGACTTAATGCTGTTCATTTAAAGTAGTCGTTGAATTACTTTAAATATTGTGAATGTTAGTGTGTGGGCTGAATTTATTTGCACATATTTCCTCCTACGGTATAATATTTCCATTGTTAAGTGTTCCCATTGACTTCCTGTACACAGGTCTGTAGGTCATGTTCTGATGATTATTATTCTGTAATATTGACCATGGAGAAACTCTGCATGGCTTTTATCGCACATCCCTGTTCATCTGTCTACCACAAATATATATTGTTTTATTTTATAGACAACTTCCGCACTATTATTGTGTTTTAGATTCAGATTTTTACTTCCATGATTTTTTTTTTGTATTAATCGTTGGAGGGAGCCTGAGCTCTAAAAACGTCATTGCCAACGATTGCTTCATGATGTGCATGATTCTACTCCAAACAATCGGTTTATTCTTTGGTTTGATTTGCTATTCTTCAAACAGTATCGTGATTACTTCTCAGAAGTTTATATACTATATAGCGCTTGTTTACTGGCTGATATTGGTTTGTCAAAGATGTACTGATAAGCAACAATAAACTGCAGCACAGAAATATTCTACAATGTTCTGGTACTGGTGCCTTAAAAACATATAAAAATACAAAATCTTTGATTTGTCCCATTTTTTACATTACATTACTGGTCATTTAGCTGACGCTTTTATCCAAAGCGACTTACAATAAGTGCATTAAACCATGAGTCCAAACTCAGAACAACAAGAATCAAGCAAGTACAATTTCTTCAATAAAGTTAAACTACAAAGTACTATCCGTAAGTGCCATTTAAGTGCTACTGAAATGCTAAACAACAAAGTGCTATTGGTAAGGGACATTTAAGTGCTACTACGGCATTTAAGTGCTACCTATTCAAGGTATAGTCAAAAAAGATGTGTTTTTAGTTTGCGACGGAAGATGTAGAGACTTTCTGCTGTCCTGATGTCAATGGGGAGCTCGTTCCACCAATGAGGAGCCAGCACAGCAAACAGTCGTGATTTAATTCTAAAAGTTCAAACTACATTCTTTAAATGGACATGATGTGTTTAAATTAAGAGAGCCAATGATGCTACTGGTAAATGTTTATATTAGAGTAGTTAGTTATGGTAGCGGGTGTAAATACATCCATCCATGGTTATGGTGAGTTGTACCAGCAGTGACGATCTGAAATATACTGTACATGATGTTACTCTGTATCTCCACGAGGGGGAGCCAAACATCAAGCTATTGTCTTTTGGGGCAATCTCAAAATAATTTCACAGGTCAACCAGGTAATTCTGTGCAAATAATTTGTTTAAATTAATATTTAAGATGCAAAATGCTAAACAGGCATTTTTGTCAGTATTACATACAAATGTTCTCAATGTTTTTTTCCTTATTTTTCAATGTGTTTTAATTATTTAAGTAGTTTTTTATAGTGCCGTGTGGAATCATAAATGGATGCTTGCAAACGTCCTGTTCATCACTTGCTCATGAAGTTGCACATATTGCATAACAGTTTATATAATATGGCAATAACTAAGGATTCTTTTTTGATTCTTTTTTAATTGATTAAGTTGTAAAATAAATGGTGCCCAGTTTGACGTCATCAATTCACTTGTTTATTTGACCATATATACTTATATAAAATACAAATATTTATTTGAACATTGGTCGAAAACCCAAAGAGATTACATTTAAATTAGAGAAGCTTTAAATCCTGAGAAGCTGTAACCAACATACAGTAACTATTAATTGATGATTAAACTATTATCTGTCTGATTTCTGCTTTATAGTTTATAGTTTCTGCTTTATAGTTTATACGAATGCTTGTGAGCTGAATGCCGTAAAAGTTTTTAAGACACGTTCTGTTATAGAAAAATCTGTTTCCTTAAGAAAAGATTATGCACACTGGATTTTTAGGAGATGCGCATGTTGCCTGCAGATGGAAACGTACCATGTTGTATTGTTTGTAATGTATGTGTCCACGCATCTTACTGTCAAATAAGAACTTAACAAGCCTGGCCTCAATGACACATTGTTGTTGGGATGTAATAATGTTGGGATGTCCTAAGTCTTATAGTGGCTGTATCTGGTCCCCCCTGCCTCTCCCTCAGGAGGTGTCGGGCAGCAGATGGGAGGTGATGGAACTGTGTGGTAGTGTAGGCGGTGACATGACGAGCTGTCAGGCCCTAATGCAGGGGAACATCTGGAGGTTGTTGGCCACATCACTTTTTGCCTGCCGGCGGGGTCCTCTAGCCCGGGGCCAAGAGCCACCCTGAGGGACATACACCCAGGGCCGAACCTGGGCCTCTGAGCCAGGAAGCGGCAGAAGCGATAATGGTGCACGTAGAGCCGGAGTGGAAGGAGAAGCAAAAAGTCAATCTCGTGTTGAGGCTAATGTCGACTGAGTGGCAGCACATACCAGTGGTAGAAACCAGTGTGCACGCAGGGATAAGAATCCATAAGGGAAACGCATTTTAAAATAACTGCATGGCTCTGGAAGACATCTTTCGCAGCGTATTTATCACAGTTATAGGGCGCAACAAATTACAAATAGACCATCGCGAGACATCCTCTGCATGCGAGTGGGTGGTGGAGACGCTCAGCAGGATAATGTGGGCCCCTTAACACCGTTAGCGCCATTGAGGCACCATGCTATTAGCGCCTCATGCTCGCCAAGAAGCAAGTGCCTCTTCTTTTTTTTTAATGACAGCCCTCACCCAGAGGTAATTTCACTATGATTAAGGCAGGAGGGGGGGGGGATAAATCGTCTCTTAAAAGTCTCTAAATTGCATCTTATTTATCCACCTTTTAACTAACTACAAAAGGCAGACGGACAATGGAGCTGCATGTTTTCGCCTCTCCAGGCATAATGTGTTCCTTCAGGGTATTTAATATCGCACAGAGGAGATGACACAGAAGTTTGGATGGATTAGAAATTATATATATTTTCTAAAACCACCTGTCCGATTGCAAATAAGCCTCACTCTGTCTTTGTATCAAGCCTTTCCTCCACTGTCGTCGGCTTTGGTCCAGACTTAAATATCGCAGCTAGTAAATGTATTGCCATGAAATCTGGTGCAGCTATTCATGTTCCCCAGAGAGCCTACTGAATTTGGTGGTCCCCTTACATTTCCCCTATAGCACCACCCGAACTGGTACAACATTTTGTACAGACATTCATTTTTCCGGGGGTACCAGCCGGGTGCAAACTTATTTTAACCGCCTAAAAGAAAGGCCAACTGCCATCTACAGTAGGTTATACATGGACTGTGGATGGATAAATCCCTCATACAACTTTTCAAAACACCCGAACTGTCCCTTTTTATTGTGTTTGCTGATCCTCTGACTCAAGTGGCACCACAAAGTGAACTTTTATGGTTAATCTCTCCCTTCATTACATTACATTTCATTTAGCTGATGCTTTTATCCATAGCGACTTACAATAAGTGCATTCAACCATGAGTACGAACTCAGAACAACAAGAATCAAGAAAGTAACGTTTCTTCAAGATAGCCAAACTACAAAAAGTAAGCGCCATTCAAGTGGCCAAACGGTGGATGTACAACCTTTGGGTCTGGCACGTGGCGCATTAGTATTTCTATTCCCATAGACTTGCATTGGGAAAGAGACATCTGTAAATTGGAGGATAATATCCCAGTACAAACACTCACATAGCCCCATGAGGTCTTAAAAGTAATAGCCGATCAACACAGTTAATTCCCTTCTCCGTTCCATGTGAAGGAGCTGAGGACGAGGCCGCAGCGAGGGGCCGGGAGGCGGGGTCAAAGGAAATGTGTCTGGATGTTGGAAAATGCGGGTCATTTTGTCTGAATGTCATGCCCTGAAATCAAACTTTTTTTTACATTTTGAAACGGAGACAAGTGACAATTAAGATTTTTGCAAGAAAAAATGCCTCAAGTCAAATCCATTCTCTGTCCCTCAACAGACGGCTGGCAGGGAACTGTTTCTTATTGGCTGAATCGACAATCAGTTTCTTGAACCCGGGGACGCGGCGGCCCGAGGTCCCATCGGTCTCGTTTAAAATCACACTCCTATTGTGAGCGTGGATAATTACACTTGTTCGGTGTTGCACCTCTCTGAGGAGGAGTCCCACGCTTCCTACCTGAGCAATCACACTTTCCCAGACATTGTATTATAATCACAGCCATTCACAAACTTGCTGAAGTTTGAATTTCACCTCCTTGTATTGTCCTCCTGAATCCTCCCTCGTACACGCTTCTCCTTTTCATTTATTCTGCTCACTTGATTACACACTCGATGGACACTCATCAATCAGCAGTTTGCCAGTTAGTCACAAAGTCACTTTAGCAAATGACTGAAACACGTGTATATTTAATTGTGTTCACACACACACACACACACACACACACACACACACACACACACACACACACACACACACACACACACACACACACACTTACTCCTATAGCTAATGTTGCTAATGTTAATAGCTTGTGCTGCTTTAATTGGTTCCTAAACGCTGTAAGCAGGGTTCCCACTGTGTGTTTAATGAACAGGTAGCACTCTGTGATTACAGCAATCTCAACCCACCACCCCGCTGCTAAAGACACACACACACACACACACGCACACACATGCTGTCCCCAGCCTTGTACGCAAATGGACAAAGGCAATTTGCGAGGCTCCAAGTGCACCGCGGGATGCTGGGTAAATTAGAGACGAGGGAGAGAGAGACCGAGGGAGACAACAAAAGAAAATGACGGAGGATGAGTGCAAAAAAAATACCGTTTTTTGAAGGCAAAAAGGAATCATTTCATCTCACACGGCCGTCTGTGAACAGTGGGTGATTTACACCTGAAGTGTGTGTGTGTGTGTGTGTGTGTGTGTGTGTGTGCACGCTCACACGGAGAAGAAGCTTTGCTGATTATAAATGTTTGTCTTGACATCCAGAGAGCGTTCGAAAGTTCTTCTGCCTGTTTTCTTTTTTTTTTTTTATATATATATTTTCACTTTTCTTCATCAAACTATACAAGCTCGACTCTCCAGTTTCCTCCTCTCCCCCATTCTCTTGTTCTCGCTCTTAACCCTTCTAGATTCCTCCCCTCCTGTTTCCTCTCCTCGCCCCTTTAGTTTCCTCCTCTACACTTTTATTTCCTCTTGTCGGCCCTCTAGTTTCTGCCTTATTGTTTCCTCTGCTACCCCCTTTAGTTTCCTCCTCCTCTCTTGTTTCCTCTCCTGTCATCTTTGGTTGCCTCCTCTCGTTTCCTCTTCTGTCTCCTTCCCCCATCCTCCGTGTCCCTCTTGTTTTCTCCTCCTCTCCTCTCCCCACTTGTTCTTTCCTCTCCCCTCTTGTTTCCTCCTCTCCTCTCCTTGTCCGTCGTGTTTCTTCCTCTCCTCTCCTTGTCCCTCTTGTTTCCTCCTCTCCTTTTCTTGTCCGTCTTGTTTCTTCCTCTCCTCTCCTTGTCCCTCTTGTTTCTTCCTCTCCTCTCCTTGTCCGTCTTGTTTCTTCCTCTCCTCTCCTTGTCCCTCTTGTTTCCTCCTCTCCTCTCCTTGTCCCTCTTGCTGTCCTCTCCTTGTCCCTCTTTTTTCCTCCTCTCTTCTCCTTGTCCGTCTTGTTTCTTCCTCTCCTCTCCTTGTCCCTCTTGTTTCTTCCTCTCCTCTCCTTGTACCTCTTGTTTCTTCCACTCTCATCTTTTTCTCTCCTGTCCTCTCCTCTCCCCACTTGTTCACTCCTCTCCCTTTTTGTTTCCTCCTCTCCTCTCCTCTCCTCTCCTTTCCCCTCTCGTTTCCTCCTGTTCTCTCCTCTTCTCGTCCCTCTTAGTTCTTCCTCTCCCATCTTGTTCTCTCCTCTCCTCTCCCCTCTTGTTTCCTCCTCTCTTCTCCTCTCCTCTACTCCATCTGTTAGTCCATGTCTATCCTGAGGCACCAAAGTCAGAAGCTCGTCTCCTCAGCTTGCTGATGAAGATGCGAGATGACAGCCATCTTTTCTCCCTCCTTCGCTCACACAGAGTGAGCAGAACCAGAGGTGGGTCTCGCTGGAGGCCTGTATATATGTACGGCTGGGTGGCAAACCTCATGTTGTATACATATTTGTTCAAACATGCGCAAGTTGCTCAGTAATCCTCCCCACTCTGTTTCCCCTCCCACACGTGTATATAAACAGGCAGGCCTCTGCCCACCTCGGCTACCATGGGGGAGATGCCATGGGTGAGGCTAGTGGGAAGGGGGATGGTGAGGGCCAGATGCCCTTTGTAAATAAGCATGGAGTCCTTCGAGGGGCGCCATTGGGCGTCCTGACTCACCCGTCCCGAAGGACGCAATCAGGGTGTCTCTCCCCCTACCTTGTGTAGAGAGGTAAGGAGGGGTGAGAGGAGGAGAGGGTCTGGTCTGTATGTGCCTGGTGCTGACACAGAGGAGCTGTGGGTCTAATTCATTAAACCAGCCTTCTAATATAAACAGCCATTCATTTCGCTGCCTGACACTGGGCCGTCTGGACAATGTGAAGAGCCCCAATATGACTGTGTGTGTGTGTGTGTGTGTGTGTGTGTGTGTGTCAGTCAGAGAGCCTGTTGGTCCTGAGCAGGTCCAGTGATGCTAACCAGAGGCCTTCGATACGGTTCACGGAGCAACTGAAATGCGAAAGCCTTATTTTTTAGAAATTCCACATGAATGCAAACTGCAGGCGAGTAACGTGGTGCGTACATATTTCATGACAGAGGGATGTTGCACCCTGGAGTTGGTGAGAGCCGGTACATGGAAGGATAAATACTGTCCAAAACCTTGGAGCCACAGACGGCCAGACAGGTAGAGTCAGGGTTGCAAAGGTGAAAACTTTTCCAAGAGAAGTTAAAAATTATATAAGAAAGGTCACATTTGAGCCACGCGGACACTTTTTAACACACTTTTATTGTATTTCTGCTATTTTTTCTAATTTCGGAATTTTTGAAGTAATCACATAACATTCAAAGAGAGTGGGAGGTTAAGTGCTACGGTCCAATTAATTACCAGAAAAATAATTCAGAAATTATTAATATTGTTAGTAAATCCAAATGTGACATTTCTCCATTATTTAACTTGCTACGTAGCTAATTCAACTTGTTGTTTTAGACAAATGAAAGGGTTTATTTGACATTTAATAGATTATGTCTGCAAATAAAATGGTAAACAGTTATCTTATATCTGCACATGACATGATAAATACACACTGAGCAGATAACCTCTATATTTCCATTTTATTACATTTTTAATTTCCGTAATTTTGCATAGAAAGTTTCTGAATACTCCTAGAATTGAGCAACTCGACTAGAATAGAGTAGAAACACAGGGAAGGAAATAGATTACATGAGAATAACTTAGTCACATCTAAACTAGACAAAGTGTGAGCATCGATAAAATGCCTCAGAGAAACAGGAGCTCTTTAGATCTCTTTGCAATCTATCTTCACCTCGGTATGTTTTAACAAGATTACAATGTAAAGAATGTTTGCTTTTAAAGATCTTACTGTTCAAGGAAAAACAAGCAAATACAGCACGCCGAGTTCAGATTTCATAAATATGGGAAGCAAAGGGAACAAGTCAAGAAGTACCACTAATCGAATTGTATAAGAAAAAAAAAAGTATTAGATTAAAAGCAGTATAAAGCTGATTATTATAAATACTTTTATGTTGCCCGTTGCAAACATTATACACAGACTAGACGGAAAGCTCTATTTTTTCTCATTCCCATTCTTAATCTCTGGTTAACTTGCAAAGAAAAATGCACACACACGCACACACACACACACACACACACACACACACACACACACACACACACACTGCCGTTCAGTCTCCTGCAGGGCCAAATTGTCCAGATGAGACCCCCGTTGCAGACACTTGGCTCCATGTCTGCTCTCGTTCTCTTTGCTACAAACTGTTGTCCAAAAGAAAAGAACGACAGAAGAAGCCTCTAAAGAGCCGGAGGGGCTGAATGGGGGTGAAATGTATTTAGAGGCAATGATGCACAATGATGAGTATTCATGACATTTTTCTTCTTTTTCTTCTTCTTCCGGACCTAAAAGTCCTTGAAAAGTGGAGTAAGTGCTGGGGTTTTTGATATTTATGTTTCTCAGTTATACAATCACCCAAAACACATCGCAGCTTAAAATGGAGCTTGACCGTTTTTACATCCGACGTGTCACGTTACTCGATCGCTTTGTGTTTGAGCGTCATATTTAGGGACACGTCGACGGCAGACAACGGACATGAAGACAGACCGTACACACCCACCAACACTGATGATGGAATGTGGGTTTTACACACACACACACACACACACACACACACACACACACACACACACACAGTCACACCACTCCATCCGTCCAAGCATGCGAGCATCCACCCACACACACATGCAGACAGACACACAAACAGACACGCACCTAGGTATCTGTGACCACTAATTGGCCAGTGCCGTCCCCAGCAGCCAGGGTCATGCGATCCATTGCGGCAGCCTCTTAAACATAGCTTATCCCCGAGGCCTGTTATTACCCCGAGAAACTTATCATCTTTTTCTCCTCAGAAACCGTCCGGCCTTGGTCGATTTTAATGAAGCAGGCATTCCGACGGAAGGGAAACGAAGCAACGGCTCCCACAGTCGCACGCAGCAGCAGCAGCAGCAACAGCAACAATTAATGGTTCGAGACAACAACCTCCGGGAAGGAGACGCGGATGTACTTCCACCAGGTTTATCCTAACGATGTTATTGTCACTTGTCTCTCTGGCGTTTGTCTTTGTAGACTTTCAGGGAGCTGCTCCAATGCGTCGGGAGTTAAAGGTGCAAAAAAAAAAGAGGTTTCATTTGTCATAATTTGTTTGAAAAAGAGAGGGACCAGGGTTCCTTCACGAAGGGAAAAAAACAAACAAACAAACAATAGAGACCAAACATTTTTTTAAGGCCGATACAGATATTGTTATATATATATACATTTTTTTGCACACAAATTCTGGCTATGAACCCTCAAATCTAGTTATTGAATAGTGAATATTTGTTCATATTAACAATAAACATACACAATAAACAGTGAATCTTGAACAATAAACATATATATTTTTTATTCTAGCTATAAATACAAACCAAAATACAACAAAAAAAGAAAACATTAATTAGCTTAAAATATATATTTTTTAATAATAAATGTGTCTGAAAAAGCCCATAAATCACGAGTGCAGAGATAAATGCAAATATGTATCTGTGATAAGCCTCTTTTGGCCCATAATATTGGTCAAAATGAATACAACACTACCGCAGATGTTCTTACAGTGTGAAATATGGTCGTCAGACCTTCCTGTATAGAGAACGGTTACCTGTTTATGTTCACCTTGCACTCATCGGGCTTCAATGCCGGGAGGAGCTCCTGTCGGCTGCGGTCCGCGGCGGCTCAATGCTTTTAATGGTTCAATGCTTCAATGACATCACTTGCATCAGATTTAGAGATTAGTCTTTCATTGAAAGAAGAATAAAACAGCATTTTCTCTGTGGAAAAGATGTTTCGAGTTTGATTGACAGGTGGTTCATCCAATCACCTGTCACGTATTTTATTTTTTTTGTAAGTGCCTGCTCTTTTCCAAACGACGTCTTCTCAGATGCCATGTGGCGGGTCAGGTTATGTGTTATGTTCTGGTAATTGATTAGACTGCAGAGCACTTGACCTCCCACTCGCTTTGAATGTTAGGTGACTTCTTGAAGAATTCAGAAGGTTTTTTTTTAAAGGCAAAAATACAAGTAGTCCCTCCTGCTCCCTCCTCAGTATCCGACGGCTTCTCTTTACACATTTGTCCTGCTGGAATGGATTTCCTGTTTCACTTTCAGTATAATATCAGTTGTTTAAAGAAGGCAGAGCTGCTCGCTGAGTGACAGCACGGCCTTTAACTTTTCCTCTCCTCTCAAGGACTCCCCTTCAACTGTTGACTTGAATTAGTCTCCTGCTGCCTTTATTAGCAGCAGCGGTGGAATCAGAGAAGGCTGTCTGCGTGGATCATGGAGGAAGGAAGGGGGAGGGGGGGACTGCTAAGTGCTCCACTTCTGATCTCTGATGGGGGTCATGGGGTCGCCGCTCAGCCTCACCCTGATGACTTCTGACACCGCATGAGCAACCCAAACCACACACACGCACATACGCACGCACGCACACACACGCACACAATCCACATCAATGGTCAGAGCTGATACAATTAACTCAAGTGCAACTGCTTTTGCACAAGTATCAATTTATAGTAAAATTGCAGCTCCATTATTCTCACATTGGGAAACGAAACCCTGTGAAAGTTTCCACAAAATATGAACTGATAAGAAGCTATTTTTGAGTGTCTGTTGCAAACAATTTATGGGTGAGATTCAGGGCTCTGGTTGATGTTTACGGGAAGTTTGCTCTCATATCACCCAATTAGCAGTAATTTGGGCTTCTGAAAGAGACGGGTCTCCTTTTACTCAGTAGTTTATGTCTCGGGGTACCAGTGTCAGACAAGTTGTAATTAAAAATGAAATGTAATCACGGGTAATGCATGTTTTTAAACGGGGCTCCAGACGTTTCTGAACGTCTGATACTTGGTGGCAGACAAAATGAACAGTTACAATTGCTTTCCAACTTCAGGAAGTATGGAAAGATTTGGGCAAAGTTGCTCAACTCACCTAAAGACTATGGGTGTAACGATAAGGATCGATGTATTGATTAAATTATCGAACGCTCCCAATATCATCAGTGCAAAACAAGTGCAAGAACGCACCTTTATTTCGAAATTCCTATATGGCACATCTATGTCCATTTCCTGCCAAGTACACCAACATTCCTGAACAATCAAGCCGTACTTAAAGTTGAGAAATGTGGCACTTTGTAGAGAGCAACTATTTTTATTATTTTCATTTAAATGTCTGGAAGAGTCAAAACATATTTAAGATGCTTTGTGTGATTTGATGTAAATGAAACTGATTGTGTTAAATGGGCAAATTACATCGTCTCATAACGATCGCAGGTCCATCGATATAATATCGTGATTTTTACCCCAACTAATTTCTAAAGAGTAACAAAAAAAACCTAACCATCGACATCCTTAATAATGCTACGTTATTGTAATATCTGTTAACATTGTGTGACTTACCAGATATGTTAATAGACGATGGGATCTGTGCAGCATAACATTTCCTTCAAATTAGTTGCATAAACGTGATTTCTAGGCGACTGGGTTAATACATATTTTTTAAAAGCAGCATTCATTTATATTGTTGGCCACTTGGGGAAAGCCGAGCCAGCTGTAGAACACAGCATCAACGTATTATAACCGCATTGTACAGCTTTTGGCAAACCACGACTGTATTGACGTGTACATCATGACGCGTGCACGGTTGACTTTGTGGTTAAGATTAGAGAAAAGAAAAGAGCATGGTTTGTGTTAAAGTGATTAAAACAACTGCCCTCAGCGGACCTTCTGATGTGACGTTACTCAACGAGCATAAGGACGTTATGGCCGGTCGTAAAGCCTTTTAGTTTCACACGAACTGCGGCCTCCTGGGTGAAGGTCCCGTGTTTGTCTGACCCATCCACCATACCCCGTAACTTTCAATAACACTCGATATAAGCTACTACAAGTCGCTAAGTCACTGTTCTGCACCAAATGCAAAAACGTAATCATTCAACGTATCCATGGTTTTGCAGAAACGTACCATTTACAAAAACTTTTGATGGCAACTGGGCCGAATGAAGCCCAACATTCCTTCTTCAAAAGTTTTTCTGTTCTTCTCTCGCTGGAACAAGCGGCTGCTGCATCATGAAACATGGCAGATAAGAGCAGTGAGAGTGAATCCTCCAGTTGAGGGCAGTTACAGAAGAAAAAAAGAGAAAGTTGACTGAATGGACCACATGTCCAACCTTATAGCGTCACACCTTTTCACCCTCAGCTTCTCACTCCTGCTTATTTATTGCTGGAACAAAGTGGAGGATAAAAGCTCAAATCCCCTCTGTCCCTCCCACCTCCTTCTCCCTCCTCCCTCCTCCCACCTCCTTCTCCCTCCTCCCTCCTCCCTCCTCCTGCCCAGACTGTCTCCTGTGTGTTTATCTTCTCATCAGGGCTCTTTATTGGTAAATAAGGGTGGTCCGCCCAGTCTGGCCCCTTCTCTCTCTCTCTCTCTCTCTCTCGCTCTCTCTCTCTTTCTCTCCCTCTTTCTCACCCTTTTTTCTCTCACTCCTTATGCCCTTGCATCTTTCTGTTACTCCATCTTCTCCCCCCCCCCCCCCGTCCCCCGTCTCTGTGTGTGGAGTCTAAGTGCCGCTGATACGTGTGTGTGAGTGTAACTATAGCGGCCAGTGTTTAGGCTATTAGAGCCGTCTATTTACAATCTGGAGTTTCCTATTGATTATGTCTGCCTTCTCTCTGTGTTTACATGGGGGGAAATAAATAACACATGTCGCCGCCTCGCTCTGACTCGGCATCTTCTCTCTTCCAGCTCTGTCTTTTTCTCTCTTTCTCCACCTCTAGCACTCTCTTGTTCTCCCCTCGCCCCCGCTCCATTTAAAAAAAAAAACTTTTCTTCTTCTTTTTTTTAAATAACCGTCAATGCTTTTGAACTTCTTTCTTTCCCTTTTTGATGGTTTTCTGAAAAAAAATCCTGCTGTTAATGTTCTTTTTCACCACTGTCTGAGCCATTTTGTAAACGGAGAGAACACAAAAAGCATGTGACACACAAACAAGCGTCGCACATCAATCGATGTATCGGATTCAGCATATTTTTAGCTATCGGCATATTGTTGCGTGCACGCAGGCCCTTGGTGGCGTGCACGGTGAGCAGAGATGCCCGCTGACGGCGTCCTCGCTGACGGTTGCATCCACAAACCAAAACACGCTGTGCACAGCTTGTGCTCCTTCCTGTCACAACCATTGGGTTTTTACTGCATTGGTAACCAGGCAGTGTCATACCCCCCCCCCCCCCCCTCCCCCCCCCGCCAGACATAATCTTAAATCATTGAAAATCCTTTAAAAAGCAGCAATGAAGAATTATTCATTACATATATATATCAATACTGCACTTAAGTACAACTTGCAAGTACTTCAATAATTACATGTTCTGTTATCAATAGATACATTATGATGTATTGTCATGGGTGAATTGGGGAATATACATAAACTAATTAAAAATGGCTTCACCTTTACCAGCTGTCTCCTTAAAATGAGGAAACACATTATTGCATAAAGAATCATCCAATCCAATAATTAACACCCTTTTAACTTGACATTAAATTAAGATATATAAGTGTCATGAGGTTTTTATACTGTTCAGTAGTTTATGAAATAACATGCGTTATATTTTATAACCGATCATAAGATTCAAAGTAATGAGAGCAGCTTTAGAGACCAGATAAAAGGGAGTAAATAAACAAACACTTTTCTGAAATGTTGTAGAAGTATAATGTTGCATATAATAGAAATAGAAACTTGTGGTGGAAGAGATATTCAGATGCTTTCATTAAATATGTCAATACCACAATGTAGAAAATACTCCATTACAAGTACAAGTCCTGTTTGATACAAGTATTATCAGCAAAATGTACTAAAAGTTAAAACATTAATATTATTTGTATTTTTATTATTATCTGCAGTGGTATTATTATTATAGATGTACATATGTGTATACCATCATAAGAGGATTATTTTTACATCTAAAATCTTAACTTCCAAAATTGGAGCTATTTGACTACCTTTCATTTAATATATGAATATGTATATTATATCAAATGTTTCTTCTCCCCGGTGACTCTTTGAGTCTTTCTTCAGAAGAACATCAGATTCAAGTGCAATGTTCTAATATTCATATCGAGATAGCAACTTTTCTGGGAAAATCAAACTCCAAAATTTTAACGCATGTTATTGGTTCCCACTGATTTCTAGAAATAGTTTCCATCTTGTGTACAGACCATATGCATATGCTCGCTAGTGTTGTGTGTACAGCTCCTCACAAAGAGTCTGACTGTGTGTGTGTGTGTGTGTGTGTGTGTGTGTGTGTGTTTGAGAAGTGAAGAACACCTCTCTCTCTCTCTCTCTCTCTCTCTCTCTCTCTCTGAAATAAGAAGGATGAGATGAAAGCGAACGTGTTTACAGGAGAGCAGGAGAGAAGCTTGAATAACAGGTTGCGGCTGCAACTGGAGCCGCAACCTGTTATTGTGTGGATGCACATGGCGGGTTGTGCTCTGTGATGCAGGAGGGGCTCTTCAGGCTTTGTCATCCCGGAGTGTGACACCGCGTATTTGAACCGGCAATCAAATAAACTCTGTCTCTGGTTCTGGAGGGAGGTAGGAGAAAGGGAGAAGGGAGGCTTTTTGAAGAGAAGGTGCTGCAGGTTTTGAGTTGGAAGTCATTTTTGAGAGCACATGAAGATGAATGTGGACCATTAAAAGAAAAACTCCTAAAGATGAGTGGGGGTGCCGTAAGGTGGGAGGTTTCCTCTGCGGCCAACAGGGAGCAGTAGAGGCCTGGTAAACTTGATCCTCTCCTCCCCTCTACTGGTCTCTGCTTGTGGCCCAGACTCTCTCTCACCCTGACCACCCAGCGCCCTCCCATCAGCTCCAGGTGTGCCGGGGTGGGGTGGGGGGTGGTGGTGCCGAGCCCATCTGAGTGGATGCATGCGTGTTGTTTTCCATGTGAACTGCATCTGGCACCCGCAGACATCCCTCCAGATGACAGTCTAATCACAATACATGTCCGAGGGAAACGGTACCTGTCATTTACTCTGCTAAGTATAGGATCGCCGCTCTGCTCCGCCAAATGTTTCATGATAACTGATGTGTGCGTGCTTGCATGTGCGTGTGTGTGTGTGTGTGCGTGCGTGTGTGTTAGAATATGTGTCCTGGGGGGTGCTATCTGCTGAGGAGTGTGAGTGAGTGAGTGAGTGGATGTCACGGTGTCCAGCTGAGCGTGCATGAGACGGACCAGGTGGTTCCTTTGGGTCGTAGTCACAGAAGCCAGCGAGAGCTTCAAATGTGTGATCGTACAGTGGAATATCTTTATGAATGATGACTTGACTGAGTCTGCGATGGAAAATCAATTGCATCCTTTTTGTTGACTTTCTCTGTGATTGTATTGTAATAATCTCACTAGTTCTGAAAATAAAACAGAACATTGACGTTGACTTTAAGTATGGATTTATTTATTTTTGTTTGTTTCTGGAGCTTTTATTGCCTTTATTCAAGCAAGAGACAGAGTGGTACGACATGTAAGCATTTGGCTTATAAGGCCCTCCAATAATAAGGAATAACTTGATATATATATTTATTTATATATATATGTGTGTCACTTAACTGCCCTCTGCTTTCACCTGCACTTCTGTCACCTCTCCCAGCCTCCTCTCCTGCTGGCCGTCCCATCGTCGGCTTTCCGTGCACTTTGTTTCCCAGGCTTTTTAGCCTTTAACAGGCTCTGGTCACTCCTGAGCCCGAGGCCAGTGTCTGGGCAGAGCTCGAGGCTGTGGTCAAGATGATGAAGGGGGGTGGTGGTGGTGGTGGTGCACCCACATAGGCGCCTTCAGGCCGGCCCAGGCAAAGGGCCCTTTTCTTGCAGGCTGCAGCCCTAAACACACCGGACAACAACAGAAAGTGAGAGGGGAGGGGTTGTATAACCACAGGGCCGCTTGGCATGTACACCCAGACAGAAACGAGCTGTGAGACGTCCCCGCTACACAAGAACACGACGGTTACCAATGTGCCGTGAAAACCTCACATCTTCAACCTTGATCGTTTTCATATTTTAACCTCAGCTTCAGCGTTGTGAAGAAAGAAAAAAGAAAATTCCCAACCGCTCTCAGATCCGGTTGGAAAAACTCTAAAACAACACGGCGGCCACACTGAGAACCGCTTTATATTTAGTTTGGATGCTTACTATGTTCAGTGGAAAGCATTGATATGCTCAAACACACACAGCTATTATTGCTATAATTTAATCACTTGTCATATTGCATTTGTCAGACGGCTCAAACTGATGCAACATGTGCTCATATTGAGAAAAAGAAATGTATCGGACAGTAATTGTTTCACATGTTTTCATGTACTATGACTTTACTAATATTATGTCTTGCCAAAACACAGCTCTGATATGCTTCTGCATTAATTATTACCTGGGAATTAAATAGGTTTCAATGTTTATTCTTTTTTAATTTAAATGCTCCCCAAAAAAATCTGAAACTTTTAGCCACACAATCTCACCCTGTAATGTCTTTAAATAATAATAATTTTTTTAAGTTTTTGAGGAAATCATTAAATTTTTTGTGAACACAGGGATCCGGATCCAAACTAAGACATTTCACCCCCAGAGAGGCGCTACTTTCTCAAAGCACAGGAGAGAGAATTTATTTTGCTCCTTGAAAAAGTCCCAGGAACTTATTGGTGGAAGTGCATATTGAGACGGTTGAGATAACAAAGATGGGGGTGGGGAGGTCCGCCCTGACGGTAACAGACTCTCTAATGGGAAACAGCTAGTTGTCTCAACGACTGATGTATTAATCGATGAATGGACTGCTGAGGAAAGTATATCGATAAAGTCCCGTTGTCTTTGAAGATGAGCCGGGTCAGTTACTTTACATGTGGAGATGTTATTTTTGAAGATCTCCATCAGGAAAAAAAACCCACCCAGCTAATGATGGACACTTAAATCATCTATCGGTTTTTTAAATGACTATGAATTATAGCGATTAATGCAATTCCCTTTGAATTTGACTTTTGATCGTTGATGCTTGTCATTAATTCATGCAGATTCTGAGCCACTTATGTACCACGGTTATTTAAATACTGTATGTTATTTGTAAAATATACATACAGGCATTAATGGAGGCATTAGAGGTTCCTTCATTCCTTTTGAAACGGCTCGCTCCGCCGCTTGAGTTATTGACACGTAATTGAGAAAATGGAGCTCATTTTTCTCTAATAGACGCCTGTGAAATAGGAAGTGCAGCATGTTCAACTTATTACCTGTTACTGAACATAAATGGTTAGAAAATAAGGATGAGGTTAAGCGGACCGGTTTATATTCTAAGTGATTAATCAACATTTTAGAGATGCAGGTTGAGTTAACAGTTCGACCTCAAGATTCAATGAAGTTTGTCTAATAAACACATTTTAACCCCGGGGGTCGCATCAGGTCAGGAGATAGCGTGAGAATCAGTCCCTTTTTAAAAATTATATCTCTTAACCAGCAGATTCTCCATAAAGATGACCCCCCATAAAATACCCATAAAATACCTCCTCATCTCTATCATTACCCGCTGCCTGAAAACAATAATGCTGTAAAACACTTTTATTTTACAGGAGTTGTAAAAAAAAAAAAAAAACAGCTGAACATGTATTTCATTTTAATGGAGATGCTGCTTTTATAGACGGCCGTCATGTGAGAGCCATCAATAGGACGAGGTGAGAGTTCACAGACACACACACACACACACGCACACACATATACAGGTGCATCACTGAGGATTGATTGATGGGGAACCGGCACACACAGAGAACAGACCTCCGTGTTCGGAGCATGACCCACTAGATCCGTGTTGCCTTGCTTGTTGCTTAACCCGCTGCAATTAGCAGGACAGGAAAAGGTCTGGTCACTGAAAATGTAATCAGAGAATTAGCCGCGTGATGCATCAGCCCTAACGTACGTCTATTAAGTCCAGGTTATGGATGCAGCATTTGTTCATATCAGCGTTGAGGATGGCAGATAATTGGGCACACTAATCCGGTAATGCTTACAAATGGTCAAATTACATTGAGCAATGTTGATTAAGGCGCGGCGTTGAACATTACGGGCACCGCAGAGCACACGGTCCTCTGTTGGTGCATGCTCTCACTCGCATTCACACACACACACACACACACACATACACGCACGCACACACACAATGTCACCAGGGTTAGTGTCGCACCACCAGGGGTCAAAGTGACACCACTCATAAAATGGCGTTGTGATTAACTACGACGTCGTCTGCCAATACATCACACTCGCCCGCCATAAACCCGTGGAAAACACATAGCCGTGCAGCTTATTACGGACTCTAAACCTCCGGCATGCTATAAAAACTAAATAAAAATGATGAAATTACAAGAAGAGTATCAGCCCCGTTAATTTTTTATGAGATTTCTTTAAAAGAATTGGACAATGTGTCCTCAGCAGATTCTTCAAAAACAACTCAAATCACACGGCAGAGATACAATAAATAGACAGCAACCATAATTTTCATCATCGAATGATCTGATTATTTCGTTAACCAATTGTTTAATTTATAAACTGTTGAAAAATGTCCATGATGATGCCTCCAATTTATGTTGTTAGACTACACAGTTTCCAAAACCTACAGATGACATTTTCAATTAGTTTTTTCTTTTATCAGTTTTTCCTGTTTCGCACAGTTTGAGTTGTTCTGCGAGACAAAAAAACAGACATTTTGTTTCCCGTCTTTAGAAACATGCTTTACAAAAATATATATTACATAAATCAGAAAGACCAACGGAAAATATATCTTTATTTATTGTAATAAAAAAATAAAAATGCCTTCACTACCTGCTGCACTGCATCAACCACACTGAGCTTTTATTACATTTCCACAGCCGCTGCTACACACCACTCTAATAAAACATGGCGGATTAATTTATGGCTGAATACAAAATGTCTCATGCACATGACCTTATGGCTGCCTATTTAACCTAATATAACTAATATGAGCCCCATAAATCACTTATTACTGATATGGAATCAATACTGGATTCAATTAGCTAATGATGCTGAAAGGTACTTCCTGGATCCATTCGGATTACTGGACTTTAGATGGTGGACACACCTTTGAATGGATGTTGCTTTATCTTATTTTGTTTTATCTTCTTCAGTTTTCCCTTTTAAAATATTTTCTTATTCTACCTGTTTATAATCAATAATGCACCGCAGAGTCCGGACAGAATAAAACAATGGAGGAGATGTAGAACTGTGTAAAGAAATCACTTCCTGTTTAGGAAATGGTGCACTTTTTTAGTGTCCTTTTCAGGTCACATGACATATAATGATCAATTATGTTGGTAGCAGTGAACGAGTGAGTGTGAGTTGTGTGAGAGTTCGTGAACAGATGTTTTTATATAGTTGTTAACATTCGCTTCAATTCATCAGGACCGCTTTTGGATTCAGTTTTTTCCGAGAAAAGTTTTCTGAAAAAAAGAGTTTTTAAAGTAACACATGGGTGAGTTATTGATATTGAAACGGGCTCTTGGATGGGTGAAGTGTTACTTTAACAGGAAAGAGTGTGTTTCACAACAGACGAGGTTAAAAGAGAGAAATATTATATTTAGGTTTGCGTTGCACACATAAAGAAACATTTAATTGACTCCCCGCACGAATGTCGAGAACAGTGCAACGTTCAGCCAAACAATATGCGGAAATGAGCAAACAGAAAGCAAAGTGAATTTTTTTGCCTCGAGTCATTCTCGCAAAGTGCAGAAAGTGAATGACCTCTTGCCAAGCTCTCTTTTCTTCTTTTTTATTTCCCCCGAGTCTCTCGATGTCACACCACGATTAAGTAGCTCTCCTTCCCCCGGTAGCTGCTACCAACTCGTCAGCTAAACGTAGCTTACTTTAAAAAGTCTTTGTTTTCCCCCTCGGTCCAAAGCGTTGAACCTCCAGAACCTTTGTTTTGGTTCCACAAAAACCTCAAAGCTCTTTAGCCAAATATGCCTTTTTACTGCAGTTTGATCATTTAGATACATGCATCATATGCATCAATGTCATTATCCTCCATTAATCTATTAATTGACTTCTACCTGGTTCTAGAAAGTGATTCCCGCTCCGTCCCTGAAACGTCTGCAGAGCCCGAAACCGCTCAGACACGAGCATTGGAAGCAGTCGGTGGAAGGCTTTCATTCGATCGTGGCCAAAAGTCTGGATATCATCAGGCCTGCTGCTTGCTCTGTAAACAGAGAGGGCATTGAATGCATTAGTCGCTGCATCGATTTGAACCGTTGCTTCCAAACACTGCCTCTCCACTCTGTTTCCTCCTTAACGCTGTGTTTCTCTATTTTACTTCCCTTTTTATTCCCTTTTTTTTTAGCGTCAGTTGTATCGGCTCTGAGTTTCTTCATTGAAAGGAGAGCAAAGAACGTCACTGAAGGCTTTTTCTTGATGGGAAATGTGTTTTCGCTCTTCTCCAGAGTTTGATTGACAGATGGTTCATCCAATCACCTGTTTCCAATGACTGCTACTCCGATGGCTCTGTGTAACAAACCATCTGGCGGGTCAGGTTACTTATGATGAGCTGACCTTCATGTAAACAGCCGTTCCCACCTGGGGGTCCTAGCTGTTTGATGGTGTCCATGCTGATTGCCTGCTCGGCCTAATTGCGGTAATATTTTGTACAAGTGGTGCAAATGGACTGAATGTTTGCCACGCGCACGTTTTTATCCTGCAGAAAGGATGACGGCATCTACTGGCCTGGTGACAATCTGGTGAAGAAGAAAGAAGAAGGTGAAGATGATGAAGATGGAGAAGATAAATAAGAAGGCGAAGATGGAGAAGATGAAGAAGAAGGCAAAGATGGAGAAGAAGATGAAGATGATAAAGAAGAAGGCAAAGATGAAGAAGGCGAAGTTAAAGAAGAAGATGGAGAAGATGAAGAAG
This sequence comes from Cyclopterus lumpus, assembly GCF_009769545.1. Classification (NCBI taxonomy): domain Eukaryota; kingdom Metazoa; phylum Chordata; class Actinopteri; order Perciformes; family Cyclopteridae; genus Cyclopterus; species Cyclopterus lumpus. Next base: position 18,706,844 of record NC_046986.1, on the reverse strand, counting down.
AAGGCGAAGATAAAGAAGAAGATGGAGAAGATGAAGAAGAAGGCGAAGATAAAGAAGATGGAGAAGATGAAGAAGAAGGCAAAGATGGAGAAGAAGATGAAGATGATAAAGAAGACGGAGAAGAAGAAGAAGATATAGAAGAAGAAGATATAGAAGTTGAAGGCGAGGAAGCAGAAGTCCTCTCGTGTGTCTTTGTCCTGAGCGTATTGAGGAAACCTCCTCTGGTCTCCATTATCATCTCCAGACAAGAAGCCGGCAGCTTGAGGAAAGTCACGTGACCTTGAAACAAAACCCGAGACCGGATCATTTATTCATGTTTTACTGTGAAGCTGATCCTGAGTTTGTGTCTGTGTTTCATATGTATCCATATGTGAGGGTCCGTCAGTTGATGTGACAGAATAAGTGTGTGTGTATGTGTGTGTGAGTGGACATGGTTGGGGGCGGGGCCAGGCCCATGGCGGCTGCTGCTGTGTTGTTGTTGTTTGCCAGGCGGTCCTGTCGTCTCCGCTCCGGTCTGATCGGTACCAACAGACACGGCTGAGCCGAGAGTGCAAAAGCATGTCAAGCAACACACAGCTGTTTACACACCAGGCCGCAAACGCTCCGCACCGTCACGCCTCGCTCCTGATGAATAATACACACCGCCAGACGGCCAACGCGTGTATGTGAGCGTGTTTGTGTTTTAATTTGATATATTGCTTGAAATCTGAGCTATTGTGATGTATTAAGAAGGAAAATGCCTGACGAGTGTTCAACAGTGCCCTAGATCAGCGGGTCCCAATCTGGGGCTCCGGGACCCCTAAAGGGTCCCAAAATAAATTTAAGGGGTCATAAGCTGTAATGGGACAGCTTGCCCAGCTTGTTTGTTTAAGTCACAGTTTCATATTTAACAGACAGATGTGATTTTAAGTGTTGATCTTTACATCTGTCTCTGGGCAAGAAAGCAAATTCCCCAAAATGTCAAACTATTCCTTCAAAGGGGTCTTAAAACAGAAGCTGCTCTCAACCTTAAAATCTATATAAAACGTCCTCAATTAAGAAAGTACGTTTTTACGCTTGATTGTCATTTACATGCTCAGTGGATTATGGAATTATGATCAGCTGTTTCTCCCATACATATTTATAATGTCTTTGTCTCCCGGGCAGCATGAAAAATGGCCAATATCAGGAAAGAACAATTGAAACAAAGTACTGTTTTTCTCTTCCGGATGGTGAGATGGGCCTTCTACTCTTCTACCGAGCGGATTACAGCCCAAAAACTGACAACTTCTGACCAAACTATACGCTGAAGCCAAGTTTAATCGCTCTAAACCAGTTGATGAAAAATTGCATTTTGGGTATTTTCATTATAATTTGCTTGATAACAGAATGGAAGCGAGACGAGTGTTTGTCAAGCTTTTCAAGGACAAACTGTTATGCCACAGTTAAAGACATATTTTCCAAATTCAATATATATGTATAAAAACACGTTTCATATTTTACACCCTGGTCCGTAATGAAACCGACCGACCGAGCCGAGGCATCTGGACAAGAGCGGCTCTGCAGCACGGAAGGAGTTAAAAAGCAGCGAGGGGGAAGAAATGGTCCACTCGGTGGAAGAACCAAATGCTGCGATCTCGTTATATTGTTGAGTTTAATTAAATTTTCAGCTCTAATTACAATTAAGCCACTTAGTATGTATAATAATGTTTGCATCACAGAGCAGCACAGATGCAGTCCATCAACGCAATTAAATATTAAAATGGCTGTGGCTGTATTAATAGCACTGTGAGTGTGTGTGTGTGTGTGTGTGTGTGTGTGTGTGTGTGTGTGTGTGTGTGTGTGTGTGTGTGTGTGTGTGTGTGTGTGTGTGTGTGTGTGTGTGTGTGTGTGTGTGTGTGTGTGTACACACACACACAAGCAAAGCCGCTGCAGAGGGGACTCCCTTGGTGCTGTCGCCTGGAGACCTGCAGCGCCATCCTTAGTGCCACCGGTGAGCCCGCCGCGTGCATATCTATATGACCTATTTTCTCTGTGCCAGGAAAGCGTCACTAAATGGGCAAAAGACACAGTGGCGGGCAGAAGATGGAAAAATAAAAATAAATCCCCACGAGTGTATGAATATTCCTGAGCTGCCGAATCAGTGTACTGTAAGTCTAATGCAAAATTAGTGTTTTTGGTACAAAATTATTTATGACTGCACATAATGAGTGCGTTTTTAAGTCAACGTGATGATTTGCTTGATCCACCTCTGCTTCTCCCCCCACCCCACCCCTACCCCCCACCCCGTCCCTCTTTGACCGTCTCGCTTTTTTTGTGCTTTTTAAAAAAAAAAAATCTTTGCTCAGTTTTTAGCTTCCTGTTGCCACACACACACACATGCAGTCATACATACACGTGGACACCATGCACATGTATTTAGGCCTGCACCGTAGTCAGAGCAGAGAAAACTCACACAAATGCATTTGCACACACACACACACACGTATGCGGCCTTCCCTCACTCCCCTCTTATCCTGCATTATTTAGGGAATCAGCGCCTGCAAACATGATAAACAGGAGTGTGTTTGTTGGGCTGTGTGAGGCGGTAAATGGGTCGGGCACGGTAACCTCGCAGTAACCACGCAGCAACACGGGCGCTCTTTAGCAACCAAAACCGCCCCAAAGTCTGTTTTCTTCTTTCCCCTCCCTCAACTGTCATGAGATCAAACTTGATAACTTCACACACACACCGATTTACTGTACATGCTGCTGCACACTGGGTTGTTGTGTTTACCCATCTGTTAACAAACACATACACAAAGACAAACCGTGGAACGATTCAGATTATGTGAAAGTTGCTTTACAGTATGTGAGAATTGGTGTGGTCTACTTGTCTGATTTATCTCCGGTGCGAACAATCGATTTGATTTGCAAATGCAATACAAAAAACATTATTGTCATTGGTTTGGACTGTTGTAATTATCTCTGGACAGCGAGCAGCAAGGGCGAATATGTGTGTGTGAGATATTTATGGAATATTTTCCCGGCGAAAGAGCGTCGCGATCGATGAGACCGACATCCTTTTTTCATCGGGATGGTGGTTTTGTGCCTTTTTTAAAAATATGATTTGATCATCGCTCAGCACTCTGTGAGGAGAGGATATTAAATGATATTAACTTTGAATTCAAGCTCATCATAAGTAGTACTTTTATCCAGGTCATGTGATTTTAAAACAAATTATAGCCTCATTTTAATTCATCAAATGCTTTTTTGTGTGTTGAAAAAGTAGTCGTGCACAAAAGAAAGTGAAAGACTCAAGAACCTCAAAACGTCACTCTCCTGCAGATGCAATGACTCACAACACACACACGCTCTGGCGTTCATCTCCGAGCCCGTTTTAGGCCTCATATCGTGACGGCTGCAGGAATGTGCGTGGGGGGGGGCAGTAAAAGACGAGCAGCACCGTGGGCCTGCTTCTGGGCAAGCGCCCATAAATATAGTCGCCGCGGAGGCTCTCTAAATACAAGGCTCTCCTCTGCTGTAATGGATGGGTGTCGCTGGCCTACGGTGCAATCATGCCAGATTCCACAGAAATATTTCTGCACGGTGGCAAACAAACAAAACAAAAAAAAGCAGAAAAACAAAAGCACGGAAGCAGGCGACGCTAATCACGAGGCACGGCGAGGCGTCTGTGGCCGGGGACGACTGTAACAACCACCACTGACCCTTATGGACCACAGGACCTCTGTGTGTGTGTGTGTGTGTGTGTGTGTGTGCGTGGAGTTGCTTTATAGCGTGCATGGATGTGACGTGCATAGGGCGATATTTATGACCAGAGATTAACCTGAGGACACTCTGCAGAGTCCAAAGGTTGCGTTGCTGTCTGTCTCTGTGTTTCTGGGCGCATCATTAACCAACATTTAACTGCTGGCTTATGAGTACAATTTAACAACCCGTGGGCCGTGCTTTTTGTGTATAAGTCACACCACACATCCGTCCAATGCAGTCGCTTCCGTTCCAATATACAGACTGTTTATCAACCAATGAAATGGCAATAATAGAAGCGCACTTGGTCACCTTTTGTCAACTAAAACCTTACGGGTGTGTCACATGAATCCATACGCCTTTTGTTTAACGATGTGGATGTGTTTATGGATGCATACACACACAAACACACACACACAGGAGTCCTCAGCTGCCACAGCCTGTGGTGATTTGCAGGGCAGCTGTTGTAATAGAGTGGGTTGATGTGAAACAACTTACACACACAATTACTATTAATACCAAAGACACATGCGCCTCCGCTATTTATCCGGCTCACACGGTGCCATCTCTTGGACGTGAAGCGCGACTGATTAGGCTGCTGTGCGTTTCCTTGTATGTTTGAGGGAGAAAGACGGAGCTGAGAGGCAGGAGGCAGTCTAGCGTGAGGGACACACCTGTTAGGGACACACACACACACACACACACACACACACACACATAGACACGGACGTTCACAGGCAAGGTTATCGCCTTGCCTGTGTGCGAGTATTTAGTGACCCTGCAAGCAGGGTGTGAGTGTGAGGGTCAAAGGGTCAGTCTCACGAACCAAAGTGACAAGTCAGTCATCAAAGTCGTCATTTCTCTTTTGGATCTGTTTATGAACGCAGTAGTGTTGGTGTTACTTTAGGAAACCCCTTCTAACCCCTTCACATCCTCTTATGTGGCTTTACAGTTGAAAAAAGACTCCTGGTTCTCTGATATTTCAATATATTTTCTTCACTCTGTGGCTTCGATAACAGTAGGATGGAGAAATGGCCTTGTTAGACGGCAGAGACTACATACAGCAACTCGTTAGCGCCGTTAGCTGCTAGCTGCCCGCTAGCTGGATGAGCGATGGCGCCGCTCTTCAGAAATTATTGAACTGTGGCTTGTCTGGATTTAGCATTTTTCCCGCGTGCTTTGGTGACGCGCAGCTGTAGCTAACAACATAAACAAAAGGCTGCGTGTTACTCGAGCGTCACAGTGAGCTTTATACTGTGACGTGAGCGTGTGGATGTTTTTGGGCTGACGAAACACACAATCAACATGCAGACAAAACACTTTTTTAGATCAAGCACGAAAGTCTGATTATATAGTCTCAAGTTGTTTGTGTTGAAATATTTTACTTATGTGTGCAATCATTGATAAAACAGTGCTCATAAAAAAAGTGACTACATTTTCTTTGTTTTGAACCGAAACTGTGAATCACAACGGGATGAATCGTTTTTTTTAAATACGTATTCATAATTTTTCTACATACAACAAAAGACAGCCGTGGAGATCCATACCCACGCGTTGCCCGCCACCTCTCCTCCCTTCAAACTTAATATCATTTGTATTTTAATGTCTGTGTTTAACCCTGAAGTCGCTGCTAGCACCTCTTGCCCGAGTATGCGGACGTCTTCGTACAGCAGCCGTTACAACAACGACGTCTCATAAAAACTGAAGAAGTGGACGAGGACAGTCGCACCACACTGACAAACATGCAGCGCTGTACATGCAAGTCACTTTTTCTCACTTCTGTCCTTCTCTACAGGCCCCTTCAGATCGGCCTGATCCTTCTCCTCTTGGAGTGCAGTTTCCTCTCACTTTTGTCCTTCATCACTCTCTCTCTCTCTCTCTCTCATTTTCTCTCCTTCTACCGCCGTCTCTCCCTTCTTTTTTCTTTTCTATTCCCTTGTTCCCTGGATGCCAGAGTGGACCAGATGCCAGTTCAAGGGACCCTCAAATCCCACCCCCCTTCCATTGCTCCAGACGCAAACACGCACACATACGCTGTAACATATTGGTTCATAATTAATGAAATTAGCGGCTTTATCTGCTATGAAGAGCCCTGCGTCTGTCTCTGGCCGACTGGAGAGAGACGGAGAGGAGGGGAGGGGGCTGCAAGGAGGGTGAGATTGATGGGAGAGACACAACTGATTAACAAGAGTGGCAGTAATGAGTATAGAGACCTGAGAGGAAGTGCATATGCACACGATGCCTCGAGTTAGCCACGTAGGTAACGATTGGTAAAAAGTTTGAGGACTAAGAACTGCAACGGCGTGAGAGATTGCGTGTCCTTCAGCGTTGTAGCGCGCAGGTCAATCGGCTGCTTTAATGGTCCGTCAATATCGCGGTTGTGTTTGCGGTAAGTTAATTGCAAGCATCGAAAAGTGCAGATCAATAACTTGTGGTCTCAGCGGCCGTTAGTGAGAAGGGTTGCCAGATATTCGATTGACTGATCGAACAGCAAGCGCACTCCGCCTCCAGGCCCTCGCTCCAGCCCATAGACTGCATAGAAGAAATGTACGTATAGTTGTAGGGACCCATTGGTTTGGCTTTTTGAAGTCTTGAGTTTGCCGTTGAGCAGAAGTGACCATATTTGCCGTGTACGACTGTCAATCACCTTGTTGCCCCGCCCTAAAGCATCCTCCGCTTTATGGTCATGCTGTATTGAAGAAGACTTGAAACTAGAGATTCAGACCAGAAACTCATGTTTACAATGTTTACTGGGGGAATAAATCAAGAGAGAAGTGAGTCATTTTCTCATAGACTTCTATACAACCAGACTTCTTTTTGCAGGAAGAGTCGCCCGCTGATGGCCATTAAAATTAATGCAAGTTTAAAGGAGTTCAATATTGGCTTTCATTTTCAAAACTGGAGGTTGCTGCCTGGTTAAAATAAATGATTGGCTTAGCCACAGACAGTAGCATGACAGCCCTCAAAAAGTGAGGGCATCTCCATCGCCCCCTAGTGGCTGGCTGTTAGTTTAGATATCCAGCATTGCATTTTGCCCGATCATGTTTATTTAATTGTGGAGAGCTCATATTGTGTTCCTGATTTAATACAATTGTGCGGCCATAACCGATGTGTGTGTGTGTGTCCGTCACTGAGTGGCGACGACGTCAACACTCACACACAGTAATAATCAGCGAGCAGTATTAATCTCTCTCTCTTCAACTCACCGAGGAATATTTACACCACAGCGGCTCCGCTACCAGTCCTCTGGGTGTCTTTAGTCAGCCTGCGTGGTTCCTGTCCCACCCAGCCTCTGTGTGAACACACGAACACACTCACACACACACGAACACACACATACACACAAACATGCGGTTTAGACTAGGTGAGTAAATTGTTTTCTATTCTTGAGGTATTTATCAACCGCGGTGTCGCCCGCTGTACCAGTGGCTTCCGTAATGGATCTGATTAATGGCCGCTTATTAACAAAAGCTCTGTTGTTCGGGCCCCGAGGGCTCCGTGTAATTCTAGAGCCCAGCGCTGATATAATGGCCTATTTTAGGAGCTCTGTGATTAAGCGCCATTAAGCGGCAAGCAAAGCCAGGCTTTGGATGACTTCAATGGCAGCAAACATAAACGCAACCGTGTCCCCAGAGTCCCTCCATCCCTCTCCGTCCGTCTGTCTGCTCGCCTCTGTTATTGAAATAGAGAGTTGTATTTATATTGAGTTTGCACAAGGATTCCCAGGGTGGGATGGGGGGGGGGGGCAACATTTATCTCATATCAAAGTCATATCACGTCACTAGCCATTGGCAAAATGGGAAATCCATGTAGCGAAGGGAGTAACTGAAGGCCCTTTCTCCTTACCTGCATGCTAATCTCGTTAGCTTTAAAACCACACGCTTAGATACAAAGGAGTTCTTTTGGTAATAAAACAACAATTAAATGTTTGCTGAGCCCTTAGTTACTCCATTCTACAAATAGTTTACGATAGCAGCGTATTTTAACGACTATTTTTTAAACGATGGGTACTTGATTGAACAGCCAAAGACCAGAGATTTTACCGTCGCCTTCAATTTTTTTTCAGCTATAGCTGAATGAGCTTCATGAGCTAAATGAGCTACATAAACTGGATTAGATTAGATAGATTAGATTATATAGATTAGATTAGATAAGTACTTATCTACATAAGATACATGAGCTACATAAGATACATGAGCTACATGAGCTAAATGAGCTACATGAGCAACATGAGCTAAATGAGCTACATGAGCTACATAAGTAACATGAGCTAAATTAGCTACATAAGGTACATGAGCTACATGACCTAAATGAGCTACATAAGCTACATGAGCTAAATTAGCTACATAAGGTACATGAGCTACATGACCTAAATGAGCTACATAAGCTACATGAGCTAAATGAGCTTCATGAGCTAGCCTTCATGGGTTGGTTGAAAATGTTGTCTCTGGCATGAACTTTTTAAGGTTTCACGAGACCCTTTAAATATGCATTTCCCGGCAAAGATACTGTTCATTTAACATTATTGTGATGCAAATTAAAGAATGGATGATCTGTCCTTTTTTCATGTTTCAGTTAGCAGGGAGAGTGTATTTTTATATTTCACACCATTCGTTTATGGAGAAAAAACATCCATAATCACACAATATCACGTATTATTTTACCGAAGACATGAAAACACAACAACAATAATGATTTAGATATTTAATCCAAACTGAAAATAAAAATCTGGAACTGTGGGTTTATTACATTATAAGCCATCCAACACTGTCCTCACTGCTGGATTATTATTATTATTATTATTAATAATAAAAATCAAAAAATAATAATTAAAATACCCAAGTGTTTTCAGGATGGCTCCAAACTAATATTTAAGTTCTCTGGTATAATGCATTTGGTTTTTAGAGCGTCTTTTTCTTTATAGTTATAGTTTAAGGCTAAAAATACAGATTCATGTCTTTAGCCACTCGGATCTCTTCACCTTCAGTGACGTTTGTACACATGTTTGTATCTCTGAATCTGCTCCTCTTGTCTTTTCTCAACAGTAAGCTTCTTCATCCACCCCCCCTCCCCTTACTATTTATCCCACCCTTCATCTCTCCCCAGACCCTGGCGTTCTCCCCTGGCTCCTCTGGGGAGCGTGGTAATAATTATTATGTAAATAAATACGCCTGCTGTAATCACATTCGTGCCACTGATCCAATTAGAGAGTTGATAGCAGGCGGCTGATTGCGTGGACTGGCGGCTGATGGTCAGGGTCTGTCTGTCTGTCTGTCTGTCTGTCTGTCTGTCTGTCTGTCTGACTGGTCGGCCTAGGTAGCTGGTGGGGGGGAACGGGCATTAGCTGGCTAGCAGACCGGCTGTAATGAAAGCCGCTTGGAGCCGCGCTGCATGCAGTCATGTACTCTAAATAATGCTCTTTGACCAGGACCCCGCGTCGTCTGCCAGCCTCCGTCCTTGTGTGTGTGTGTATAAGTGTAGGTGTGTGTGTGTGTGTGTGTGTTTGTGCTATCATGATCCCTGGCTCTGGATCGCTTTCACCATACATCAGCTTATCGCCAATTACTGCCTTGCTGCGATTCTCATCAGCTTAATGATGCTCCGCTGAGACTGCCGCCGTCAGCCTCCACCCTCCACCTATACTCCGCTCGTCACTGTAGGGTTTTTTCTTCGAGAGTGAATGACGTCGTTTGTTTATCGTACGCTTTACGTTCTTCTGCTCTTTTGGGGCCGTTTAGAGGCGGTGTTTTTTACATCCCTGTCAAAGAATACGGAGCCTCGAGTTTCCAATCGCGGTGCACGGTTTACTGCACTTAACGCTCCGCTTTCTTTTGACATACTTTTTATATTTCTAACTTTGGCTCTGCGCCAAGAGCGTTGATTTTCTGTTTCTTTTCTGGGTTTGAAGGCGAGACCGGCGGTCTGAATATGATAACTTTACATTACCGGATACCACGATCCCCGGGAAGCGTCCATATGAAATATGTCAGTTTTGTGGCAGCATCATCGCACTGCCAACCGTAGGCCCATACTTTCCAAGGGTGTGGGCACAGGCGAGCGGTTACAGGAGGGAGGTGGGGGGGAGGGGGCATTAGTTCTAACCTCACCATTTGCCCAGGGGCCATACTCCCACCACCATGTGTCGGCTGAGTAGACTACTGTTAATGTTGGGAAGTAATGTATGGGTCCCAGTGCTAACTCCCTGCCTTTTACTTCTCAATCAGGTCACTCTAGTTTATTTATATATTGTCTGGGGGCAGCAGGGAGGGAGCACAGGGGCTAAGAGATGAATGTGGCAGGTTTTTTTCTCTCTCTCTCTCTATTTAGTTAGCAAAAAGCTTTTATAATGAATTTGAAAGGCGGCACAGATCCAAGCATTGGAAATTCCCAGAGCACTGCTAAGTGAAAGACAGAGAGGAGAGGGTGGGGAGGGGAAGTGTGTGTGTTGGTGGGGCGGGGGGCAGAGAGCAGAGAGAGAAAGAAAAGTCGAAAAAAACAAAATGCATGAACTCACAAAATGTGGAATGGATTAAAAAACAAATTAATGCATCTTCGTTTTTTTTCTGTGCGGTTTTATTTCCTCATTTCTTCATTAGTATTTTCCTTCCCTCCCTCTCTCCCTCTCTCCTCCCTCCTCCCTCCTCTTGCTGCCCTCTGCATTTTGCCCTTACCCAGTTGGTCGCACGCTATTAAACAAACAGTCCTAATATTTTGAGCTGGCTGGCAGTTTGAATTTCATCTCGCCGACGCATCTTGTTTCTCTCAAGCTCTGACTGTTTTGACATGCGCCCCGATTAAATTATAAACAAGCAGGCCTCCTGATGGTGATGCTGGAGCCACTAATTTCCCTAATTGTTTGCAGTTGTCTGGGAGGCGAGGCTAGGAGGCCCGGGCCTGATCCCACTGACTGGCACGGCCTAGTTAAAGGAGGGAGGGAGGGAAGGAGGGAGGAGCAAAGCAAGGAGAGGGAAAAGAGGAGAGGGAAAAGAATGAAGGAGAGAGCAGAGCAGGTAAAGGAAGAAAAAAAAGGTAAGAAGTAAGAGTGGAGGTGCGATTAGGACTTCCTCGTTGATTTACTCGGCAGCCTTCAAACTCACCCATTAGGGACCAAAATGGCTGACCTGCAGTGACCCGGTGACCTGGTGAGCGGTGGTGGGAGAAGTACTCAGAACCCTTTACTTAATTAAAAGTACAACAGTATTATCAGCAAAAGTTACTCAAAGTGTGAAAAGTGAAAGTACTTATTCCAGAGAAAAGTGTTTCCTGCCAGTGGAATATTATATATTTGTTGTAGCTGGTTGAGGTGTTACTAGTTTTTATCTACTTATTCTATTTAGTAAGGTAGTGTAGTCGTATGATACCCAGACGAGGGGTCAGGCTCCATCTAAAGAGTAACATCTGGGGATAAATCAACAAAGAATTGTGATACAAATTAATATTAATTTCATAGCTGTTTCTCTTTATTATTATGATTATTATTATTATTATTAGTAGTAGTAGTAGTAGTAGAAGTATTTGTATTATTAAATTGATCATAATAACAATAAAGTAAACCATTTGAGGAGTCTGTGTATGTAAAACATTGTATAAACATCTGAAGAATGACAATGCAATTGCATTTGATAAAATAATCAAATTATTCTAAATGTCTTTATCCGAAAACCCAAAGAAATTCAGAAAAGCAGGAGTAGGAAACGTGCAAGGTTTCGTAAATGTGACAAAGCAGAAGCATAAAGTAGTAGAAAGAGTCAAATAGCACACAATGGTCCTTGTAGGTGTACTTGGTAACGAGGTGATGGCAGCAGTGTGCCGGCATAAAACCAGGCCAGAATTTGGGGAATAATAAAAACATCGGTACTCTAGTTCTCTTCGTCAGTCCTCATTTATTTCACCCCTTCAACTTCAGGTCGTATCCAGTGTCACATGTGGCTGAGCTCCAGCAGTCACCGATCACAACACGTCATGATGTCATCCGGCCTTCCACAGTCCTTTCCAGATCTCCTGTGGGGCGGCCCACTCAAACAAGCCTGCTTTGTGACACAATGACTCACTCACATATGCACAGTGCGCTGCTAAAAAGTCAAATATGGGGGTCTGGGTGGGGAGGGGGGGCTTTTTTGGAAGCTTCTCAGTTCTCCCTGGCCCTTGGTCTTATTTCTGGGTCTGTAATCATCCCAGTGATCCCAGTAAAGTTAGATAAAGGTTAACATTGTAAAACATCTGTCTAGTGTGTGTGTGTGTGTGGGTGTGTTTGTGTTTGGGTGCGTGTAGAACTGTGAATGTTATCCGCACTGGCATCAACAGACACCAGCAGACGAGGGTGCAGTCATATCGCCGTCGTCATCACCCAATCACTGGTATCGTCTGTGCATGCGTGTGCATGTGTGTATGTGTGTGTATGTGCGTACGCGCCCAATGAAGGCTAATTTAGCGTGACCGTGGCGATGGCTGGTATTGTTGCTGAGCAGGTGAGCTAATACACCGTCCTCACACTCAGGTGAGACCTGAGGGAGAACACGTACACCAAACCGAACCTGCAGCACCTCCTGTTGACGCAGAGGGCCAAAGGAACGTTTCCTTACGGGGCTCTACTGCGACTGAAGTGAGAAACAAGCCAGCGTTGGCCTGTCTGATGGATTGCAGACATTCATGTTCCCAGGAGGATATATTCTCTTAAGGTGATTCTCTGACTTTTCCTCTTGCGCCACCAGCAGGTCAAAGTTCTCCCTTATTTAGGGAAATATCTAACGACTTTGTTTTCTTTTTGTTGGTATTTATTAAAATATCTCAACAACTATTGGCCTTGTCTTTGGGTTTCCAATCATTGAATTGTATGATGCCTCAGCTAAACTTTGTCGTTTTACCTGCAGTACGTACCGCAGCTATAGTCAGGAAGTTCTGTTGCATGCAGTATGCATACGACTGCGTCATGCTACTTCTCTCGATGACCCTTTGACCCTCATTCTAGTGTATATCCTATATTCCTGATATTTGTCAATCAGCTGTTGTCGTGCTCTCTCGACGGCTCAGTTGACTTCTCGTTGCATGTATCAGAAGAACTGTGTTGTGTGTGTGTGTGTGTGTGTGTGTGTGTGTGTGTGTGTGTGTGTGTGTGTGTGTGTTGTCTCTGCAAAACATGTCATAAGATCTCGTGATTATTTCTTGAGGAGGAAAATGCATGCAATGTGCCGTATACGCTGCAATCTCATTTTCATTTTAGTTTATTAACTGGGTTCACACACACACACACACACACACACATTAGCGCACACGCTGCTGCGCGCCAGACTTATTTTCACAGTAGTAAATATTTGAATGGCTCTTGTTTGTCTTTGTTCTGAATGAATAGCGGGTAAACCAGAGGCGCAGGGTCACCGACGTTCTGCCGATCTACGGACCGATCGTTTGGATGTAATAAGACAAACAGACGAGGGAGAATGAGTGACAGATGTCCATTCAACCGGGACACGCTGCTCAATAGGCCACTGATGCGGTTAATGCCTAATTGAGAATTTGCCACCAACGGGAAGTTGGGAAGTTACTGACTGACAGCTCACCGCTGCCCGTCACTGCTCTGGGCCCTTTAATGTAAAGACTTGGAATTATGAGGACAGGTATGAGATTACATTGTTATTACCGCGACGAGCCAAAGCGTCTGCCGGGGGACACACGTGCTGACAAACGTGACACAAAGTCAACAGGAAATCAAATACAGCGCCGTGACAGCTATGTGGTGTTTTATCTCATTTTCATTCATTTATTGAATTCAATTTTTATAGAACCTTTTTGTTTGTCTCACTTCATTCTGATTATCCCCTTCTTGTTAAATGGGTTAATTGGTTTGCGGTGCAGAGAAAAGGGGGAAAAAGAATAAACTAAATAATCTGAACACAAGAAATAAAACTACATTTATTTACTTTTTCTTTCATTTTTGACCACCTATGGGCAGCAGGAACCAGCTGTCAACGCAGTATGGATATTTATTCTTTCGCCTTTCCAGCGGTTCTCCAGCGGTTCTCTGTCAGGAAGCATCAGTGCAGGGCCAAGGTGCCCTGCGGCCGGCGCCCACAGGGACGGCCCCGGGCCTCTCCGTCCGACACACACGTGCCTCGGCTCCGCCCGGTGCCCCGCGGGAACCGGAGGCCGATCTTATGGCCCCCCGATGTTCCTCAGTCTCAACCGAACCATCCGATCGGTTTACCGCTGCGTGATGTGACGCCGCCACACCGAGACCAGCCGGCAACGAGGTGAATCGTTTGTTTGTTCATTGACCTTTTCAAAGGTGCATTTTCATTTTACTTGAAGCAGACCACCTTCATTAGGGGTCTGACGTGTTGCTCGGGACCTTCAGAGATCCGCTTGTGGAAGCCTCATCATTAGATGGTGGCGTCTCTTCCGGAGCCTTTTCATATGGAAAATGTTTAGACAATGAAGCACCTGGATTTAATAAATGCATGCATGTAGTTCAGCTACCTCCATTATGCAGCCGCATGTAGGATATGATTGACTTAGATTGGGTTTATTTACGTTTGTAAAGAACCAACAGCCACAAACCAACTCAGTGACTTCTTCCCCAGGTGACTCCTTAATCTAATATTATCTTCATCATTGCTTGGATGGTGGAACAATCCTCTCTCTATGTGTGTGTGTGTGTGTCTGTGTGTGTGTGTGTGTGTGTGTATTCAAGACTTTTTTTTTTTTTTAAAGTGTTTGAGTAAATCCTTTGATGGATGAAATCATTACATTTGCCCTCATGTATATTTCATGTCCCAGTCCAAATTAGTTATTCCAGGGTTTAGAGAAATGCTGAGTGCGATTTATTTTTAATCACAGCAGCTGTTTGCCTTCTCGTATTGGAGATCTCGCCTGACAAAGACCCAGATTGGATGAGACAAATCTGACCCCGTGCAAACCCAGGCAACTGCACTTTTTCCAGCCGCTCCGTCTCCCAGAGCGATATCTGAATCGACTCCAAACGCCACAACCTGTGATCGCAGCGGAGCCGATGAAAGGCTTCGTCCTGACAAGCAGTTGTTAATCTCGCCGTAACATTTGGCTAATTGAATGTCTGCTGTTGTTTAATGTTAGTTTCCTCGTTGGCCCCCGAGTGACGACCTCTGTTTTTTTCGGCGTATTTGCATTGACGTACTCCACGGACGGAGCTGCACCGGGACATCGCTCTACTCAAAAACTCTCCCCTCTTTTATCACGCTCGCACCTCTTTCCTCGGTCGCTCATTCCGGCTAACGTTGTCATTATCGGGGTCACGTGCGGTGAACTCCGACGAATCGTTTCGTGGGGTGAATGCGGAGAAATCGAAACGTTGACACCAGAAAACCCGGCGGTTTGATTGCTGGCCTGCATCATGCCTGAATATCCGGTAATTTGTACGTTCTTGACCCGTACACACTCTCTGAGAGTGTGTTCCCGCGGCAGGAGGCCACAGTTGTGTGTGGTCCCTCTCGGGCACAGAGCCTCCCCTCCAATGCTGCATTGTGGGTAATAATAGTTAGCAGCGACAGCTGCCCCCTTCACCTCTAATGTTCTCTAATCATCCATCTATCAGGCCTAATGCCCTGCAGTGGTGCCCTCACAGCTGTCTGAGGGGCCGTGGGTATCGAGACACCTGTCAATCTTTCTCTCTCTCTCTCTCTCTCTCTCTCTCTCTCCCTCAAACAAACCAACACACAAACAGAAGCGTCGGCCAAAATAATTTACAGTTTGATTTCATTCTCGGGAGGAAAACGCAGCGCTCCGACATCCCACTTCCAGACGCCTCCTATCAAGCCGACATCAGTTGAGTCCGTCCTCCACACCAAAGGCTACGCGTAACCATGGAAACAAAAACAAATGGCGTCACATTTCATTGCTACAAAAGTTGCTCTCCGCCCGCGTTGGGCTTCCTGTTGCGAACGTGAGAGCACACGACCCGACAGGTTCCATGAAATAGTTTAATCATACGTCGCTTCAAGGATTTTCAAATGTTATGTCATAAATAAGTGAAAGTATAGGGTGCCATGAAAATGACATTTAATGACTACTATACTGTCATAGTATAATATATCATAATCTCATAGTGTATTATCTCCATAAAGGATATAGTATATAGTATGTCAGAAAAAAGTGATACAAAAGTAATGGTATAATATATGTCAGAGAAATATCCCAGTGTAGTATGCCTTAAAATGGGATAACATGTGTTATAACCACATACATATATCTGTATATATATGTTTATATGTGCAACATGTGTCATTCTGGAGGGCAATAACTAGTCATTTGATGTGGATCTCATGAAGAGATGTGTGAACTCCAGAAGATGAACTAGTGGAGCCTCCAGGGCCGCTGCGGTTTTTGTTGTCTATCCACAGCCGGCGACGAGCTTCACTCGCCTTTTTGAAATAATAAATCATTTCAAAGGACGGTCAAATTAGCGGTCCCCACAGACTTCCCAGAAGCCATCGTGGCCCAGACGGATGATCGGCGCGCATCAGCCCGGCGCACACAGGCTGCTGGGAGCGTCCCATGACGACCACAGACCCTCTGGGTGGTCTTTGCCGCATCCCACCAAGCAGACCTGACTCCCATCCAACTTCTGACGGACGTGCTGTCTAACACCTGATGTGTGTTCAACTGCAGCGACATCCCGCAGGCTCTTTATGGCACCACGCATGTGTATGTGTGTGTGTGTGTACGTGTGTGTGTGTGTTTGAGAGAGAGATGGAGTTTTAGGGCCTGCTACCCCCCCCCCATCACAAATCCTGCCTGCTAATGACTACCAGCTCTAAAGGACCCGAGGCGGGAGGGGTTAAAGCCCAGCAATTGAGCGAATAATGAGTTGAATTAGGAGATTTAGGGATGAGGTGGAAGGAGAAGGAGACGGGTGGTGCTGAATGAAAACCAGAGGTGGTGACCACAAAGCTGCAGAGCGGCTGTGTGTCCGGGTGTAATGGGGGAGGAGGAGGGGGGAGAGAGAGGAGGCTACAGCTGGGCGGCGGTGAGAAAGAAGAATGCCACGGCAGAAAGCAGTCTGATAAAAAAAAAAGAATCCCTTTTCTGTTTTTATCCATGTACGTCTCAATCAAAAATATATCCTATTTTAGTGTTTTTATACTTTTTAGTTTAATTCTCCCCTTTTGCACAAAGTGAAACAACATAAAATAAATCAAACTGATTACTTTAAAGAGTCTTAGTCACTGACATACTTCATCAATATTATACGGATGAACACTTTAATGCATAATTAATCATAATTCAAGTCATATTTTTATTTATTCTGAATCGGACTATTCCATTTAGTTTTGTATATTTTACATTTTATTTTATTGGTTTATTTGTTAGGGACGGTGCACATTATTAAAACATTCCTGTAAAGTCGGCCAAGAGGCTATTTTGATGTTATAAAGTCACCCTAAAGTTATGCATGATTTACTCTTTACATGCATACAGAGACAATAAAAGAAGAGAGGATATTAATTTAAGTAGAAAAATCATACAGGACATTAATACTTCATTGTCAAGTACTATGAAGACGTGCAACAAGCATGAATGAGTAATAATTGTGTTAAATAGAAACATGGAATAGAGACATGAAGTTGCATTAGAAACACACCTGTCACCTGTCTACTCGTTGGTACCACTACTGATTTTTTTAAAAGCCACAAATTCCATCATTTGTCAACACTGATATTGCAGTTATCTCTCTCACGGACACATTTATAGAAGTAATGCTCATTTTAGTTGCCGCCGTGAGACGGAGACCGAAATGTTATCAGGAGAACAAATGTCATCACCGTGAGGAAATAACGTCCTCATCAGAACTCTCAGTTCTGGTTGCTGGCAAAAGATTTATGCGGCTCAGAGCAACATTTACATTCAGATTGAATTGTTGTCCGTTTAAAAAGCCTTCTTTTTCATAAAATGTGTTGGCGGGTTTTAAACTGATGAGTTGGGACCATTGGAAGGAAAATGTGCATCTAGGCGTTTATCAGTTTGACGTTGTTGTTTTTCTATTTCCCGGAGCATCCGTGGAGGCCGCCTTAGTAACACAATTTAGCCTCCAGTTCGCTTGCAGAGGAATCGGCAGGTTTGAATAGAATTACCATTCAGAGTGAGTTGTAGGCCACTTATTAGCGTCATCTTGCATAATATTCCCCCTTTACTCAGTCTGAGGCATGATTAGTTGGAGAACTCAGGCTCATGCAATGCCTTGTCAAAGTTTTTCCAGTTGCATCCGTCTTTGATAATAGTGCTTTTAAAATGTATTAGTTCACTATATAAACACAGGAGGCTGCATTGTCATCCACAATTTCCAGTAAATTCCACCCAAGACGGCCTCTCGGGCAGTATTTCTTTCCATCCCTGTTTTTTTTCTTTGATTGCATACATGTACAAATGAAGCAATATTTGGTTCCTGTGGCCCCACCCCCACTCCCTCAAGCCAAGCCCTCTTCAAGTTTATACACAATGCACAACATTGTTCAAAGAGACGAGGCGCTCTGAAATAGCCTGGGAGCCTTTTGGACGTCGTGAAACGAGTCGCTCCGAGGTCGCAAACTCTCAGAGAGGAGTGTGACTCATGCAGGGAGACGAGGGGGCGGGGGGGTTATGAAGAGACATCAGTGTTTCTCAGCAGGTATAATTATCCCACCGTGGTGGAGTCGCAGCGTGAGCTGATTGTCTTCAGTCAGAGGAGAGAAGCTGAGTGGAAAACGGCTCTTCAGGAAAAGAACTCGACCCTCCAGCTCATCACCAACACTTAGGCTCTATTGTTTACTGAAGGAGACACACACACACACGCACACACACACACACACACACACACACACACACACACAGTGTTTGACCCAACCCCTAGTGGCAGGTTAAACACTGAGATTGTTCTGCCCAGCCTCACCTCATCAGAGTCGAAACTCTTTAGAGAGGAAATTGCCTTTTTGAAGCCTGTCACATGAGCTATTTTATTTGCCTTGATTTTAGGGAAGTCCCATGGCTCCTGGTGAACTCCGTGTCTGCAGCCAAAGATGCTGTAACATGAGTGGTCTTAAGGCTGCATTAATGCGACTGGGGGAGGAGTGATGTAGCGGTGCCGGATACGTCTCTGATAGCAACTTGTCAATCACCTTGTAGCCCTGCCCTAAAGTATACCCTGCTTTATGGTCTGTTTGACTCTAAATGGACCATAATCTACAAAATGAACATACTGTATTGGAGAAGACTTGAAACTAGAGATTGAGACCATAAACTCATGTTTACAATGTTTACTGAGGGAATACATCAAGAGAGAAGTAGAGTCATTTTCTATAGAGAATGCATGTTTTAAGACACTTCCTCATCGGCTTCCCTCAGCAGAACCGCTGAAGGTTGCATGAAATCTGATCCAGTTTGAATAATAGGGATAAAGGCTTATTTATCTGCTTTTGCGAGGTAAACGGCAGAAATAAAATGTTTTCTCCTCAACCTGAGTGAGAGACACAACAATATACTGACTTATCATGTGATCCCGATGTGTCTCTGAACGAATAACGGTGTTCATGCCAAATGAAGAGAACGTGAATGGTGGAGCGAGCGACTGCGATATCAGTCATGGTCATGTTTGGACATTTGAAAAGTTATTATTTACCCACACAGCAGGTAACAGTCAAAGTCCATCTTTACGGGAACCACACTGTGGAGAGCAGGTTTCACCAAATATTCAACGTATTAAACTGGATTGAGACGCCTCTTAGTTCTGTTGGTTAAATTAGGCTGTTAGTTAAATTATCTAATGTGTTCCATTAATCGATGACTTAAAAACGGAGGAAATAAAAAGCCACTTTGTGGCTAGTGGAGGCTCAGCCGGAACAGGTTTGCCCTGTAAACTGAAATGGTTTGCTGCTTTAAACCGTAGCTTTGTTTTCTTATTTCAAAGAACACATCCGGTGATATTTAATATTTTTCTTTTCTCGTTAGTGAATCCACTGAAAGGACCAAAACGATTCCACCAACTGGTATTTACCTCTCTCTGCTATAGAGCTCCCTTGTTGTCCAGAAACGGTAAAAGTCACATAAATGAGCTACGATGTTGCGTGACAAGTTCAGTCATTCATTCATTACAACGATGAACACACAAACACAATCAAACACTGGTTTATTTTAAAATGGATCCCACAGGCTGTAAATACTGACTTGTTAAATCTGCAGCTGGAAATAGTCCCCACCAAAATGCAGAATTCCTCCTGTTTGAGTAACCTTTGCTAAATACTACAGTGCCCATCTGTTATATACAGTATATATATATATATATATATATATACAGTATATATATGTGAATATATTTATTTATTTATATACTGTGTGTGTGTGTTTGTGTCTTCATGCGTGAGGATTCACGAGAGAGGGAAAAAAAGAAATTATTGAAATAAAAACAACAACTTTTTTTTTGAATTCACAAATTTTAATTCACTTCAACACTGGATGAACTAATATTTCATTGGAACTGCATTTGTGTCCGACCCTGATTCCTGTCATACAGAAAAGCACAAAAGCATTGTACGTATAGATTGGAGCCGTCAGTAAGAGTGTAGCAGCCGATCTGGATAGTCAAACAACATGGACACTATCCGTTCTCCGATATCATTTATTTTCTAATCAACATACTGTATACTTGTACACAACTGACACCAAGCAAAAACAACCCCCCCCCCCCCCCCCCCCACCCCCCCCCAAAAAAACTGAATTCTTTAAATACTCCTGTAATTGAATCTGCCCGGCACAATGAAATGAACTGATTTCACCGAGTCCAAACTGGCTCAAACACTTTAAAGTCACTCCGCAAAAAATAAAAGTATATCAATAACAATTTGTCCCGTGTGTCGGGTATTTACAGACATCAAAAGTGAAGAAACCGGCCACATTTCTTTAATGGCTCAAAAAAGTAGATTGTCATAAACTGAGTTTTGCTTTCTCACTTAACTATTTCTCTCATTTACCTATTTTTTTGGGAAACCTATAAAAATGGCATAATACAACATGAAGGGACTTTTTTCTTTTTTTCTTTACCAAATAACACTCAGTAACTGCTTCTTTTTTTTAAATTTTCTTTCACCCTCCGCTCCTTTTCTTCTTCTTCTTTTAGGGCAGAGCGCTCTTAATGTCTCTTGTTTCCCAAACCACCGCCCGGTTCTGAAAACCCCATGGAAATAAAAACTAAAAATAGCACGCGATGACAGCAATTCTAACCATAATAACAACAATAATAACAATAATGATAATAATAATCATGGATAAAGATAGCAATAAATAGGGTTGGTGAAGTTTAAGTGCGGGTAGGTGTGGTGAAACACAAGACTGTGGGCACCAATTAGAGAGCGGAAAAGGGGGGAGAGAGTGAGGCGGAGAGAGGAGAGGACGAGTGGAAGAGGGGTGGACTACCGCACATAAAGTGACTGATTGTTTGGTGGCTGAATCTCCGCTCTGTCCTTCCCTTCCTTGACATTTCTCCCGCCACGCGTACGCCAGGAAAAACCTCACGTCGCTTTAGTCTGCCTCGAGAGGAGGGCGCGAGGGAAGGAGGCAAGGGTACGTCACATCCACAAAATATCAGTGTGAACAGTAAGTGCTTGATTGGACTGGTAGTGATTCTGGAGTGTGACGGTGAGGCGAGGGCAGGTTGTGGCTCAGGTGAGAACGGCTCAGGTGAGAACGGCTCACGTGAGACGGATTTGGGCGGGACTCCGGTGAAATCCCGCCTGTCTTCCGGCGATTGGCTGATTGGGAGAAAAGTCCGTTGGTCGACACTTGGAGATTTTGTGTGGGGTTTGTAAATTGGGAGGCATGAGCAGCAATAGATTACCTGTTCATTTATTGAATTCATTATTTAAATGTGTTTTTTTGGGGGTCGGGGGCTTTCTTTCACAGTTACACGACCCTCTGTCTTGCTGAGGTATTTTCACTCCACACATTAGATGTTCACAGATGTCTGTCACTCTATAAGAGTCCGGTTGTTTTTCGGCGACGTTCGTCGAGTCGTGACCAGTTCCTCGCTTCATTTGATCCCTTTCTTTATCTTGTTTTCTCCCCCTCTCTCTTTCTCCCGTTCCTCTCCTCCTTGTGTGTCGGTCTCTACCTCTGGTAGTCGGCCTGCTCTCTGGGACTGGAGGAGGAGCTTCCGGGCCCCAGAGGGCCACCGGGCCGGCCGTGCCCTTTGTCCTTGCCTTCCTCCGGAGCATTGTTGCTCCCTGAGGACGACTGGCTTGAGTTGGAGCCGCAGGAGGCCGGAGGCTGGTTGGCGCTCACGCCATTCCCCTCCGCGGACTGGTAGAGCTCCTCGGCTCCGTCCTCGCTGGACTCCGGGTCCTCCGAGCCCGAGAGCAGCTCCTCCTCTCTGTACTCGCTGACGTCCACACCTCCGCTGGCGGCGGCCCCCTCGCCCAGCTCCTTGAGGCGACCGTGGTGCTTGACGTGGTAGCGCTGGTTCTGGAAAAACTTGATGATGGTGTGCTTGGGCAGATCGAGCTGCGCTGACAAGGTGTGGATGGCCTCCTGGTCCGGGTACAGGCCCACATCCTGGATGAAGCTCTGCAGGATGCCCAAGGCCTCCAGGGAAATCTAGAACACACAGAGGGAGAATGTGAGAAACCTGCTGAATAATCCCGTTGTGGGTCCTGATGACGAGAGCGAGTCGAACATGTTGTACCTTAGTGCGCGATCGGGGCTTCTTGTTGCCCCCGCAGCCGGTGCCGAGTGGACCGCCGGCTCCCGGCCCCACGTTCTGTGACCCGTCGTCGTTCACCGGGGCGGACGACGACTGCTCCTCGCGCATCGGAGACAGCCGGTGCTCCTTCATCGGGGTCGGGGGTGGCCTGTGGTGTGCCTGACGAGAAAGACAAAACAGCTGATTAACGGGGTACAGTGACCCCTGATCAAGACTGCAGCAATAACTCATTGAAAAGCAACTGTGATACAGAACTATATAACCTGTAGCTGGCCTTAAGCGTGTATGATGCAACACTCCACCAGTAACCTCCCCCCACTCCATCACACAGTAGCCAGGGCTGCTTCACAGTGAGAACAAGTGTTTCACAGCTCACAGAGCGCCACGGTCTAATAACCAGCGCTGGCATTCAAACTGCCTTGTGTCCAGTTATACCTTTGACCTGATGAGTGGAAGAGTAGTGCGAGTAAACCACCCGTATGCCAGGAAGTCTCTCATTTAATAACTATTCAACCAGCCCACTCAACACCTCAGCGGGGCAGAGAGTAGAGGGGGAGTTTGGGATTAGTGCAAAGATTATGTCTGTAACCTCGGCTGTGGTTCGAGAACAGACGAAAAAGAGGATGAAGTGTTGGGAGGGAAAGTGAGGACTCTTGTTGTTCGTCAAGAGGTAGTATATTGGCTGTTGTGAGCGTTGCGGTCGTGTCCCGCCCGCTCGCTTTAACAGCAGGGAGGGGCCTCCCCACTGGAATGCCCAGCTATAAATCTGTGGTGCATTAAAATTAAAGGACCCACATAAAGATAATAGTCATTCGCTTTTCTCTCCCTCCTCTTCAATAATAACAGGGTATTACTTCAATAATACTGCAGGGCAGGCCAGACCATGAAATTGCTGCGATTTCATTCGCTTCAGGAGGAGGGGGGGAATGACCAATTTACAGGAATTCAGTACGTTTTTCCAGTTTTTCTTTGTCATTTCTTCGCTCTCCCTCCCTCCCCCAAAATCTTCTGTTTCTTCCACACAAAGTTTTCAGATATTGAGACAA
Source organism: Cyclopterus lumpus (assembly GCF_009769545.1). NCBI lineage: Eukaryota > Metazoa > Chordata > Actinopteri > Perciformes > Cyclopteridae > Cyclopterus > Cyclopterus lumpus. The sequence continues at coordinate 18,683,378 of NC_046986.1, read as the reverse complement.
GACTGAGAGGAGACTGAGAACAAAGAGTGCGAGAGATACAGAAAGAAAAGAAAGAAAGATAGATATGTACCCTTTGTCCTAATGAGGACCACACAGCCACAAGTCTGCCCCATGCAACGTACCGAGACACTTAATGACTAAATTGCGGGTAAATAATGGAGGGGATTGGGAAAAACTGTCTCCCCGGCTTCGCCCACAGACCTTCATCGTTTCTATGCTTATTTGGGCCGACAGCAGGGACTCTTGGATCAATCGCCACACACACACACACATGCACGCGCACACACACACACAATGTGGAGTCTGGTCTCCCTCATGCACTAATGATGATGTTAGCGAGCAGAGCCAAACACACGAGGCCGGTCGGCTCCTTCAGGGTACGTCTCTTCTTTGTCTCCTCTTTCCATGCACTCTTTTGCTACCTTTTTTTTTTTTTGTTTCTTCCTCCCTTTAGTGTCTTTTCCTTCTCTTCTTCTGTGCTTTCTCCTCCCTCCTTCCTCCCCCCTTCTCTCTGCTCAGGTCTAATGCATCAGGACACTAATGAAGTGGGCCTCTGCCAAGCCAACATGACTCCACATCCAAATTAGCCCTGAACTGGTGGATGACAGGAGCTCCCACATCCTCCACCTCTCCTCCTTCTCACCTCCCTCCAATTGAAGCTCCCAAACCTTCTACACCTTCAGTCACAGCTGCCTCCACCTCCTGTGTCTATTTGCCCCGTGCTCTTTGACCTCCGTCTGTAACAAACCATATCTGTTGCGTACTGATTGACAGACTTCTAAACAGACATTAGTTAAAGTGAGACTTATTATTTTCTGTTTATATAAAAAAAAATATGAAAATGGGCAAAAATGAGATTTTAGAAAATCAATATTTCAGTGGATTTGGGCGCATTAATGTGTAATAAACTAAACTAATAATGCACCCTGGTGCATAAATATCTGATAATTTGATTTCTCTTACTGGAAGAACCTTTTGAGCACTCGGTGTTGCAAGAGGACTCGAGCGTGATCAGCGTCTCCTTCTTGTTTAACTTTGTGGAGCACAAAATCCTGAAACTATACTGATCTGCTCCTTTCTGTAAATATGATTTTCAAAAGAAAATGAAAACCAGTGAGTCTTAGTCATATGTCGTGGAGGTTAGACTTACAATTACACAGAAATGTAACTGACCCAACCGCCTCCTCCAGACTAAATAATACAACAAATAAAAAGGTTGTTAGTCACTGCCGTGCAAAATGACCCACAAGACCATCAGCACGTCAACCCCGAAGGTTTGGGGATTAAAAAACGACTTGGTTGCAGCTCAGGAAAGATGTCGGTTTGGGTTTAACAACCTCTCGGTAAAGGTCAGGGAAAGGTCGCGGTCATAGTTGAAGGACAACATGAGAGCAAAAGGTCTCCAGAAGTCGACCCACGAACAAACCCAGAACTACGACAGCGTGGAGCAGCTTCCTCCTTCGCTTTGACAAATGTTACGAGTCACACGAGAGGCGCCGTAACCACGGCGAAGGAAAACCAACACCGCCATTCTCCCGATGAGGGCGGTCTCTGAGTAAAAGTTGCTTATTTGTAATCAAACTACATTTATTTGACAGTTATAGTTACTTTGCTGTTAAAGACTTAACATAAAAATGTTATTGACAAAATTAATTCATCTAATATATTAAATGGTAATAATTATCTTCACATAAATTAATACATCAGTTATATTCATACAATAATATAATATTAATACTTTTAAGTATATTTAGCTGATAATACTTTTAACGCAGGACTTTTAGTCGTGGTAGTACTTAACTATAAGTAAAGTAACAGATTATCTTTTTGTACCACTGGTGTTTAAAATGACTAATCACACTGAGGATTGTAATTACACTCTTTCAAGTAGCAGAAATAATCAGTATAAGCATCGATAAAAGCTTGCAGTATATTTGTCCCTCCCTTCCTCCCTCTCTCCCTCTTTCCTCCTCCCATCTCTGACCGTTACACTTTGAGAGACAACATGTCACTTGGTGGCAACACAATACAGCACCGCTCTCCCAGAACCACGAGCACTGAGCAGCTCTTCTCATGGCAGGATTCAATATTCCTGAAAAACCTATTTTCCTTCTCGCCGTCTCACTCTTTCCCTTCCTCTCTCTCTTTCTCTCTCCCTCGCGCTCTCTCTCTCCTGGCAGCGCTGTGAGTGCACTGCAGTGAAATTAAGAAAAAAAAGTTTTCTTTTTAAACGTAAATCAAGGCAAATTACGGCTCAGAACTATGAAAGAATTATAGAACATGAAATATTCATCTTCTCCTTAATGAGCTCTGGTCCTCCAGGGCCCCTAACTCACTCTCTCTGTGTTGGAGGGGGGGAGCAGTGTATGACCACCAGAGACACCATTAACACAGAGATAAATATGTAATGAAGGGGAAAAAAAATCACTTTTCTGTTAGTTTTGTGCATGACTTCACCTTTCCTGTTAATCTGTGTTTTTCTTATTTTCTCTTTCTCTCACTCTTGTGTTCAAGCAAGTGTCTGTCTGTCTGTCTGTCACTCTTGTATTTGAATAAGTGTTTGTCTGTCTCTCACTCTTGTATTTGAATAAGAGTGTCTCTGTCTCTCACTCTTGTATTTGAATAAGAGTGTCTCTGTCTCTCACTCTTGTATTTGAATAAGAGTGTGTCTGTCTCTCACTCTTGTATTTGAATAAGAGTGTCTCTGTCTCTCACTCTTGTATTTGAATAAGTGTGTCTGTCAGTCTCTCACTCTTGTATTTGAATAAGAGTGTCTCTGTCTCTCACTCTTGTATTTGAATAAGTGTGTGTCTGTCTCTCACTCTTGTATTTGAATAAGAGTGTCTCTGTCTCTCACTCTTGTATTTGAATAAGTGTGTGTCTGTCTCTCACTCTTGTATTTGAATAAGAGTGTCTCTGTCTCTCACTCTTCTATTTGAATAAGTGTGTGTCTGTCTCCCACTCTTGTATTTGAAGAGTGTCTCTGTCTCTCACTCTTCTATTTGAATAAGTGTGTGTCTGTCTCTCACTCTTGTATTTGAATAAGTGTGTGTCTGTGTCTCACTCTTGTATTTGAATAAGTGTGTGTCTGTCTCTCACTCTTGTATTTGAATAAGAGTGTCTCTGTCTCTCACTCTTCTATTTGAATAAGTGTGTGTCTGTCTCTCACTCTTGTATTTGAATAAGTGTGTGTCTGTGTCTCACTCTTGTATTTGAATAAGTGTGTGTCTGTCTCTCACTCTTGTATTTGAATAAGAGTGTCTCTGTCTCTCACTCTTCTATTTGAATAAGAGTGTCTCTGTCTCTCACTCTTCTATTTGAATAAGTGTGTGTCTGTCTCTCACTCTTGTATTTGAATAAGTGTGTCTCTGTGTCTCACTCTTGTATTTGAATAAGTGTGTTTGTGGTTGCGATCCATGAGGACTGGATCCAGGCTCAGGAAGTAGACGAGTCACTGCACATTTCCATTTTTGTAAAATAATGTTTCTTTGATGAGAAACTGTATTCATGTAATGTTATTGAGGCTAGCTGTGGCTGTATTAATAGCACTGTGTGTGTGTGTGTGTGTGTGTGTGTGTGTGTGTCGTCATATATGTCGTATATATGCATGCATGCTTTTAAAAAAAAAAAAAAGTCATTCAAACTGTGTGTGGTATTCATTCTACTTATCTGCAATTAAACAATTAACTTAATTGCCCAAACTCCACCCTGCAACAGTGAACGAGAGTCCACCGGGATGAACTGAAGACCGCAGGGGGAGAGAGACAGACAGAAAAAGAGAGAGAGACAGGCGGCTACTTCCTCTCGAAGTGAGTGGACGAATACTAACAAATAGTTGAAGCATCGACAAACTCCCCAAACATCTGACAGAGAGGGCGAACTTCACGTTTTATGACCTCCAATTCATTTTCAAATTGATAATTCATGATTTGATACGACGGTTGAGCCACGTTGCATCTTTGATTCCAGCATAAAAACGGTCTGATCCAGTTTGTAATGTTGTTATGGCCCGACTGTTGTTTGTTTACGACAAAAGAACATGAAGTGTGTTTCGGTAATGTTCTCTTTAGTTAATCAGCGCAGCGTTGCTCTGTTTTGGATCACATTTGTAATGACGTAACCTTCAAAGGCTTGCCAAAATATAAATGTTTCTCATTATTAACAAATCCAAACAAAAAAGACCAAAACCAACTCACTGGCTCCTGAAGGCATCAAACGAGTATTGACTTGTGCGTTTCCCCCCCATAAAGTACACAGTACACATAGTATATGTACATACAGTACACATAGCATATGTACATCGGGAGCAATTTGGGGTTTGTGTGTGTTTGTGTGTGTGTGTGTGTGTGTGTGTGTGTGTGTGTCTGTGTCTGTGTGTGTGTGTGTGTGTGTGTGTCTGTGTCTGTGTCTGTGTGTGTGTGTGTGTGTGTGTATATTACTCAGAAGACATAACAACCACTGCACCCCTCCTCTACTTCCTATTACTCAATAGTGTGTGTGTGTGTGTGTGTGTGTGTGTGTGTGTGTGTGTGTGTGTGTGTGTGTGTGTGTGTGTCGCTGCCCAGAAATTAAGGAAGCTAAATGTAATGAAGCCATCATTCCTAATTCATAAAAGGGGCCAAATTAATTTACTCTTCATGGGAAGCACTTCTCCGCTGGTTAAAACAGTCTCACAATATAGTGAAATTACTCTTGACTTCGCAAAGTCATACCTGATGACGTCATGTTTGGGGCTTTTTAACAGAAAGTCTGCATCACAAAATCACAGAGTGGAGTCTCTCTTTTCCCACACTGGCCAGCCCTACTCAAAAACCTGCGAAATTCCCCATAATGCAACCCGATAGTCTCTCTTTTCCTAAAGTGGAAAAGAGAGACTAATTATTCCCTCTAATAATAATTTGGTATTGCTGTGAAAAGATTTCCTTTAAACATCATTTAGTATTTAGTCAAGTTTATTGCCCAAAAAACTAAATGGTCAGAAAACTCGGCACACTAAATGACTTGCGCTTGCTGATCACCTAAAAAGACAGACCTTCTGTTTGTGATGTCAGTAAAGCACCTTGTGAGACACAAAGGAGGGAGGAGGAGGAGGAGGAGGAGGAGGAGGAGGAGGAGGGGTGCAGTGGTTGTTATGTCTTGTTCTAGTCCACCACTCATGGGGTCTCAGCCTCGGTGAGCGGTCATACACACACACACACACACACACACACACACACGCATAAACAACCCCTTGACTTGCGGCAGAAATCAATTTAGCAAAAACAATAAAGAAATTATTTATAAGGGCAGACTCTGCCAAATTAGCTGTGGGATGCACTTAACTGCTGAAGCCGTATGAATAAGAGCTGTGGAGCAGAGCACCAGGACCGTGTCAGTCACGGAGAAATGTGATGCTGCTGAAGTTACGCACGCACACGCACACACACACACACACACACACACCTGCAGACTTAATAGACACAGGGTCAGAGATCTCCCGAGATGCAGGGGAATGGCTCACGCTACTGTACATCCAGTTACGGCTTCAGCAACGCATTAATTTTTCATGCGACGTCTCTGGTTGTCCACGACACAGAGGTGGGGGGGGGGCTCACGGTACGGACCATCATTGCGAGAGGCAATGTGTGGCAGATGGGACACACGTGTGGTCTGTGGTGGCAGGCTGGCTGGAGCCTGTGGTTTGGTTTGGTAGGGGGGGGGGGGTCTGAAGACAGCAACACACCTCATATCCCATTAATAAATCACCAATGTTTCACCACAGTTCATCTCCCAGAGTCTGGGTGGGGGAGCAGTGTTTGGGGGGGGGGTTACAACATGTGCGTTATATGGGAATACAATATATTTAGTCGTTGCTGAGAGTGGGAGAGGAGCAGAGGAATGTGTTATCGGTGCCACCACCGCTTCCTATCAGCCCCCTCCTTTTCTTTTAAACACAGAGCTCCGGATGGAAAGAGAGAGAAAGATTTGCTTGGTGGTGGAGTTGGAGGTGGGCGGAGCCCCCGCTCAACGGCACCATAGCATCTTGTGTTGAGATGCTAAATGAGAGGCATGTTTTTGATTTATGGCATATGTGTTATTAGTGGGATATAATAGCTGTGCATTGAGAGGGGGACAGGGGGGCTGGTGGTTAGACAGACGATCTCTCAAACAGAGGACCTGGGGGGTGTTTGTGAGCAACCAGTGCATTCAGTTTAGGCGGCAGACCCTGACCTTTGACCTTGTCATTTTCAGCTGTTTGTGTTTTGGACTTGACGGAATAGTTTTACTTTTTGTGTGTGTGTGTGTGTGGGGGGGGGGGTATGTCTGTTTGCTTTCTTGCAAATGATGAGAAGTTCAATACAACTCTTAAGCTAAATACTGTAAATTCACCTGCTCACTAGTTAAATGTGTTACATCACATTTGTAGTATACGCTGGACTGTTTCCTGGCTGGGAGCCAAGGTCTCTGCTCAAGGTCAAATCCGTTGCTGTTCATTTTATGTGTATCATCACATACATCAGAAGACAGAGTTTGGCATAGTACAGTATGTCATAAAATGTTTATTATAAATGTCGTAAAAAAAATCCTTGTATAGTTCGCTATAAAAAGTCTTAGCAAAGGTGGCTATGTTCAAGGCTTAAATAAGTGTAAGTCAGGATCTGTGTCTGCTGAAGTCAGAGTTGTTGAATCGACAACATAGTTTGATCCCTACAATGGACTGTTTGTGTGTGTGTGTGAGTGTGCGTGTGTGTGTCTGTCTGTGTATATAAAACGTCTACAAGAAAATATGTTTTCTTTGTGTTGTCTTACGGTGATATACTGCTACTTAAAATCAATAGCAGATAAGGTACAATCTATACAGCCTGAGAGACGTACAAACAGACGGATAGACAGGGTTCAGTGTGTGTGTGTGTGTCTCAGAGTGGGAGGGTCACAGTAACAACAGAAGACAACATGTCACTGTGTTTCCTGCATCGATCTCTGCCTCCCTCCTCACAAACTAATGGGGCATTTCCTCCAGTGCCACACCACCCAGCAACACTGTTTACACATGCACACACTCACGCACAAACACACACACACACACACACGCACACACACACACAGTTTCCTGGCTTTTTCGGACTTATATCCGTTGCTGTCATGGGTCGTGTTGGAAATAAGTTCAGTACTTGATTAAATGTACTATGTACTAATGTATAATTTTTAGGTACTTTACTTTTGCTACTTTATACTTTTACTCCACGACAGTTGAATATTAATGCATCATTAGTACATCTACTTTTTGTAATTTTAATCTATTTTTATACTAATACTAGTTGTTGTTGTACTGTATATGCTTATGTTTGTGGGTGGGGGGAGAATAGTCTTATTATAAAAGGACTCGTTTAACATATATTTTTAAATAAAAGGCTGCAAACAACAGATGGTTAGCTTAGCTTAGCACAAAGACTGGAAATATAGGGAAACAACTAGCCTGTCTGTGTGATTTTGCTTCAGGTTTTGTACAGATTTTGTTTTGCACACTGACCCAAAATGAAAACAGGGTCCGAGGAAATCTGGTAAAAATAAGTATGTAAATATTGTGAGATGAGGTGACGTGCAGGAAATCTGTTTTCAATGTGTGAACCAGAGGTGCGTCTTGATGCCAGGTGTTACAAACATCTGGACACGGAGATATGAGGTGCATGTGGACGCCAGCTGTAAACATATGTGGTTCTTACCTGTGTGTCCTGCGGCAGGTGGAGGACGGTGTGCATCCTCTCCGAGTGATGGTGTCTGGACTCCTCCTCGTATGCCAGGTCTCTGTCGGTCTGTGGCAGCGCCAGAAACCTCCGGATGGTGCACAGGTTCTCCCACAGGGTGCGGTTCTCCGGGCTGGGGTTCTCCTTCCACCGGAGCAGCTCACACAGCCAGCCCTGGAGAAAGAAGGTGGGGGTTAACCAGAGACCATCAGTTGGAGGAATACTTCAATTTTCTGTCTCTCATGACAGTAAGTATAAGGTGACAGACAGCTAGCTTAGCTTAGCATAAAGACTGGAAACAGAGGGAAACAGCTAGCCTGGGTCTGTCCAAAGGTGCACCTCACTAATAAATATAGCAGATTTCAACTGAAATATATATGAAGAGGATGTAGAGGATGTAGTCAAGCGATTTTGAAGCCTCAAGTTTGGCATTTTGACCGTCGACATCTTGATTTTCTTTGCAACCAGAGAACAGAAGTAACCATGTTTGGACTGTTGAGGACTGACGCTGTGGTATAGATGCTGTATACGAATCACAAGGTAGCCCCGCCCTAAAGCATGAATTTAATTGAAACAAGAGATTGAGACTATAAACTCATGTTTACAATGTTTACTGAGAGAATAAATCAAGAGAGAAGTAGAGTAATTTTCTCGTAGACTTCTATACAAACAGTCTTCTTCAAAGTGGACACTTCTGCATTGGCTTCTCTCTTCATAACCAGAGGTTGCTGCCTCGTCTTTATGCTAGGGGGGTTCTGTTCCCCCTGACAGATTATCGCAGTGGACCATCCTTGTACGTCCTGTTTTTACGACCCATTTAATTGGCGTTCCCCAGCTGTGGAGCCCAAGAATCAACAACTCTCACCTGCTAGCATTGACACTGGGTGAAGAAGAAGGAGGAGGAGGATGATGATGATGATAATGATGAAGGAGAGAAAGTTAAAATATAAAGATATACAGGAAGGGGAAACAACAAACGCAGAAAAAATGTGAGCATGTAGGGAGAGAAAAAAAGAGTTGTAAGAAGTTGGAAATGTGCAGAGGTAAGTGTAGGAGGGGAAGATGGTGGGGGGGAGGGAGGGGATGGAGAAGATTCAATTATATCTGCTAGACTGGTTCAGTTTGTGACACCAGCTGTTGTGTTCAACCAGCCACCTCGGGCAGCATGCACCGCTAATAGCCTGATCATCTCCCTCTCCCTCCCTCTCTGTCCTTGCAGCCAGCTGCAGCAGATGGGTGCACTGAGCCGTGACCCTCAGCCACCCCCAGGTTGGGGGACCTCGCCGACTGCACACAAACAAGCATGCGAGTACTGTATACATGATGCATATATGTCTCCACACATGACCTTTCTCACGCTAACACCTGGTGAAACAAAGCCACATGTTCCAATGGACCACATCCATAAATGAGGAGAATAGGGGTTTCTTCTCTAATTGAGTCCTGGTTTCCTGTCACAGCCAACCTTCTCCTTTGGCCTGAAGAGAGTAAACAACGTGCACATTTAGGGAGCGTGTGGGATTGGCATGTGCTTCAGGAATTAGTCAGCGTGGAGCCATTGCTAATATATTAAAAGGGCTGTGAAGTTTCAGGAGCTATTTTGGGGTTCAGTACCTTGCCGAAGGACATGCAGAATGTTGGAGCTGGGGAATCGAACCTCTCCACTAATACACATTTGGAGAAGTAAAAACCAGAAATGTCTCTGAGGATCATGTAGGTTCTCATACTTTTATATCATTTGAATTCCCTCTTATTTTTCTGGAAATGTATTAAAAAGACGAATCAAATCATAAATTAGCCAATCAATCAATTAATCAACCTATCGGGTAGGGAGGGGACTGTAAATGGATATTATGGAGCTAACAAAATAAAATAAATATTTACTAGCAGGGAAATGATAAATGTAAAAAGTCTTTGAATAAACAACAAGAAAATGAAGTGCAGTTCATATAAATTCTTGAGAAATTAGGAAAAAGTATTCATTAAATGTACTCCAGCAGTACATCATGTTTTCAGAGCTCTGAGAAAACAAACCAATTCCGAGCTGTTCATCACGAGCCGAGTGACGGCCGGTACAGCTGATGACTGACCGCGCACAACATGGCAGCGCTCCAGCTCCTCTGCAGGCGAGTGCTTTGGCTCTGGACGCGGCGGGTTTTGTGGTTTTCACGAGCTTTTCAAAGCTGTTTTGATATCGATATTTAACCGTTTCGAGCTGCTGTTTGGGGGTAAAAATGCTCCGACGTTCCTCACCTGGCTCTTGTTGGCGGCCACCTTCGCGAACAGCGCTTGAGACACTTTGGCTCTCTTCATCTCCTGCTGGATTTCGTCGTAGATTCCCGACGTGATGTTGACCAACGACTCCAGCTTCAGAGGGAGGTCGCAGGCCGGGCCCGGCGGCTTTGGCTGGAAAGAGAGCATCCACGTGATGATGTGATTCACATTGTGTCCACCCCCCTCTCCCCATCAAAAAGGGGGGTTTGAATGGTTGACGTTAACAAGGAGATCAGATAAGTTCGGATGACAGGAAACGCAATAAGGACTTGTGTGTGTGTGTGTGTGTGTGTAAAACTACGGAGTTACACGGTGTGTAAACATATGACGAAAGGTTATCGGGCGACGATCGGACCGAGCTGCTCCGAGAACAGACGTGCCGTGTTCCACGCACGAGCATCGGGCTGCACATCTGCAGCGCACGTCCCCACATGAATTCTGTTTACAGATCAAAGTCATTAAGTCCTCCTCTTTTGTCTTTCTTTGTTGTTTCTGTTTGAACGAACATGCATTGGCTCTCGGAGGGCTTGTGTACACAGTGTTTGAAGTCGGGGACGTGTACGGACCAGCCAGCTTACATTCCCTCAGTGTAAACGATGCAGAGATTATTTTACATAGTCATAATAAGAAAAGAGCGCAGATTCACCCACAGCCATGAATGGGCATCTCCCCTGACATCAGAGGGAACCGTCTTATCGCTGATTTGTTATGTGCACACGCGACAGAAACGTCCAAATGCTCCATAATGTCCTTTATGTTTACAATATGCACCACGAAGGCTTTGAAGCTTCTTTTTACATTATGAATGGAAGTGGTTCGAGGTTTTCCGGACGGAGCGCTGCAGTCGAGTTAAAGATCTAGATTACTCACCGAGTTGGAGATTTTAGTCTTGTTCTTCCAGATGGAGGCCCAGGTATCGGGGGTTATCTGGTCCTCCATGCCCCTCTCCCACACTTTCTATTCACACACACACACACACACACACACACACACACACAGCGTTATAATCTGATCACAAGGATTACACATCCATCTCAGCTATACACTCAAAGCACCGCCGACTACATGCAGGGTCGGGTCATAAAGGATAACATGTCATCAGGATTAATCAGATTACAAACAATAAATGACCGTAATCAACTCAGATAACTTTTCTTTTAAAAAAATAATCACGTTAGTTACATTTTCATGGATTAAGCCCGAATACGTTCTGTTGTATATCAAAGTAACTCCTCTCAGGTTGTCAGTTTTGTTAAAGGTGGGTTTTTTTATGATGATGTATAATGGAGTTTTTATTCCTTTTTATTGACATTTGTTGATTTGACTGTAAATTAACTATAAATGCTTAATATGCCAAATGCATTTGACTTTGATTTTATGTTTTAAGAGAAAAAAGATAATATTTTTCTAGAATGTTGCATTTTACTAATATTTTAGTTTGATTTTGAAGTAATCTAAAAGTTCAGATCAGGTTTTTTTGTATCAATGCCTCTCCAGTTTATGCCTCTGCCAATCCGTCATGTTGTAGTTTGACCTCCATGTTTGTCCAAAATGTCCAAAACATCCTTTTATCCACATGTGTGCGAAAGTGTCACAATTAGCATATGAATTCTCGAGTTATGGCCGAATATTTGTTTTGAGAGGTCACAGTGACCTTTGAACTCCACACACTCAACCCTGACTTTCATGGTGCACCAACCTGCGGGAGGCGTGGCGGGCCGGGGTTGGAGGAGTTGGAGGCGGGGAGGCCGACTGTGGGGTTCATGGTGCGCTCCCTCTCCTCCTGGTAGATCCGGTCTCTCTCGCTCTCCGCCAGGTTGAGGAAGTTCTGCATCGCTTTCAGGTTGACCAGCAGAGACTGCGAGGCCGTGCGAGGGTCCTCCTCCTTCCGCAGGATCTCCGACAGCAAACCCTGGACAGTGAAGACAGACACACATGGAGACACATTTACACTCCGAACTTCTCTCTTCCTCATCACTAACAACAACTCCATTCCTGATTCACAGGCTAACAACTTAAACCGTGTTTTCTTCACCTGACTGGACATAAATGTTGTTTTCAGCTGTTCAATGTGATAAATATATTCCATTACTTGCTTATTTTCACTTTCCCATTAGATGCGTATTCACATCATTACAATAAAAGTCCTTTACAGACAGTTAATCAAGATAATGTATGTAAAGTATTTAAGTAAAAAAATATGTTAAACAGGTAAAGTACAAGTACTAGAAACATTTTAATACTATCATATATTATATCATTAGTTTATTATTGCATTAATGTAAAAGCAGGTTTTTACTGTTGGTTGGATGAGGTGGGGCTTATTTTGTACTATTAAGAGATTAATAATTAAGATTAATCTGCTGATAATTTTCTCCTTAATCGATTGATTGGTTTGTAAAAATTCAGACAAATTGTGAAATATAGTGACAACTTCACAATGTTTTGTTTTGTCCAACCAACAGTCCAAACATCAACATTATAACAAAACACATACAAAATAATGACAATATTATCAAGGAAATCGACTTTATCGATTGATTGTTTCAGCTGTTGTTGTACAAACTTGGCTCGTTTTAATTCATAACTGAACATATTTCATGAGCTTTCTCTGTCTCGTAAGCATATATTTTAACCTGTAATTTAAACTGTCCAATATCAATAAAAAAGTGCAATAAATCCTTTTAAATTGTAGTGGAACAGTACAAAGCAAAACATAACATGTTAGGTAAGTAAAGGTCCTTTCTATTGTTCAGCAGTTGGTAAAAACTGAAAACGATGAACCTTATATAAACAGTATTAGCACATGGGTTGGATGCTCACACAAACACACACACACAATTATACACACGCACTTAAAAACACACCTGGCCTCTACACCAACAGGTCTATGAGCCGCCTCCATTACATTGATCTAATGGGGCGTGTGGTAACCAGTTCAGCGCAGCCTGAGTGCATCAGGTGTTTGTGCTGCTGTGAGGGCGGGGAGGGAGACTCAATGACCCGGCGAGCTACCCTGCCACGCTTCCGCTAATCCCACCGAAAATACCGCGAGGTGGGTGAAAAAAGAATTATAGTCCCATCAGTGACGTCAGCTTCTATTTACTTCTAGCGAATACGGAAACTGTCTCCTCACCTGAGATCTTTTGGGGACTGAGAAGTCTGCCGATAAATATTAATATTCAGATTATCTCCATCCCTGGTAATGCCACCTGAAGCTACCCTCTCTCATCCTGGACGCGCCTCCTTGCCTCTCCTCTCTCTCTGATCATTTACACTTTCCAGACTGCCTCCTAACCTTTTCTTGACCACAGTCTGTCCTGTTTTCCTACCTGTGTGCGGTTGAAAGCCACACGGGCGAACACGGCCTGGGAGACACTAGCTCTCTTCAGCTCGTCTCTGACCTGCTGGTAGATTTCGCAGGAGACCTCGGTGGCCGAGGGGTTGCTCCCGGGATGGTCGCCGCCGACTTTGGACGAACCCCGATGGATGGGCGGGTGGTTGAGGAACTGCTGGCTGATGGCCTGTGGGTGCTGATGGGCCAGCAGGCGGCTAACGGCTAGCTGCTGGTTGATGAGGTGGGCCATGGCGAGCTGTTGGCGTACCAGCTGCGGGGAGAGCTGAGGGGAGAGCAGTCCACCTGGCCCCAGCAGGGGCTGCAAGGAGCCGGGCGGGGGCGGCGGATGAGGCACCTGGCCCGTGCGGAGAGGAGGGCTGTGGTGGTGGGGGCCGTGTAGCGAGGGCTGCTGCTGCTGCTGCTGGGACGGAGGAGGCTGTTGAGACGGCTGGGAGGGCGCCTGCAGATCCCCGGAGCCCGCCTTGAGGAGAGGGCCGCCGGCTCCCAGGTGACTGAGCTGGGCCAGGCCGGCCAGGTGAGGAGGAGGCCTTTGGCCTAGCACGCAGAAATCCGCCATGTTGTCTCTCTCTACTGCAGAGGAGACGGGACGGTGAGGAGTGGTCGGACAAACACCGCTGCATGAGCACAGAAAGATCTGATGACTTACTTTTGATGTCGGCAGCGTCTCGTCCGGACCACATCTTCTCCAGGTAATCTACTGCTCAACAAAACACACGCAGAAAGCCAGTCAGAGGAGGAAGCTACAGATGTTTTTGAGTAAAGAATACTCTTTGAAGATAGGAAATAATAACCTCAGCTTGGCCCCCTTTGCCTCCAGCTCTGAGGGACAGGTGTAACAGCCAATCAGAGAGCAGTGAGCTTTATTGAGAGGTGAACTAATATGTACGGAAGAATAATGTTTTTTTCATCCCATTTGAAATGAGCCATGAATTTACACATGTGATGTTCGTCAATTTAAAAGACCATTTTTTACGTCGATGAAAGATTCATGGTTCTCCACTTCACCACAGGTTGCATGTCTGAAGCTGGATTTATACTTGAAGCAAAGAGTCACCAGCATTGGTCTTGATTTACGATCCAGTGTTGGATTTCACCCATTGGAAGAAACCCCAGCAGCGGTTGTGCTCATGCCACCGCGGATGAATTATATAGCTAAATGTGTTTACATTCTTTTATTTACGTTATGATATAGAGCGACTGCGTGCGCACCGGCTTGCCGCTTTTACTGAACAAGAGCCGGGTGGGGAGGGAACGAACATGTGTTTATGTTCATTCATTCACTGGGAGAGAGGGAGATCTTCAACAATCTCCACCGACATCATGAGCTTGTGGGAGAAAACACGAGCAACTCAAGTTGACCAATCTCAGATTGTGATATCTCGGCCGTCAATGTAATAATCCTGAAGTTCAGAGATGTTTTGTGAGACGGTGCAAATCACCTAAAGTGCAGCTACGTGGTTACACGTTGTTTTCGGTTCAGTAGAAAGGTGTTTTTTTTAGAGGTAAATTTGTACAATATTTCTAAAATATCAGAGAGAAGTCCCAAAAAAGGAATCACACTGCGACCCTTGGATTACTGTCTCTTGTGGATTACAATCAATAACAACATTCTGGGCCCTATACAAAAGCTGCTGGCCTCCATACCTCTCTATTGGTACAATCTATTAGTTTACATTTTGAGACACCCCACCTCCCATTTTTTACTCCAAGACTTACTTTCTGAAGATCAAATCCCATTTTTTATAAAAACAAGAATTAAATCTAAATCTTGAGATTTCAATGAAACCGTCGATACCAAACAGTCATAATGGTTTACTGGGAAAGTTGCTAAATAACTAAAAAACTAACTTTTCATTCCATTAACCCACTAAAAATTATCTTGGCATTGTGTTTTTTTAGATTTGCACCTTATTCAATAATTTCCCTCGACATGAATGAAGTCCCATCATATCTCATCTCCCAGATATAAGAAAATCAAAGAACAGCAACAGAAAACTCACCTTTGATTTTCTTATATTTCTTGTACCAACGACCGAACTCCTGGCATTTAGCAGTGGAGACGTTGGCATAGTATGAACTGTTCACGATGGAGGAAATCATACTCTGAGAGAGAGAGAGAGGCGAAAGATACATTAATAACCAACATGATATAAAATGCTTGCACTCACGCAACAACGTGGCACGCTCACATAAACACACAATAGAAATAGAGGAACATTAATCATGATTGGAAGCCACCCATGGAAACTCCAGCCGGTGCAGCGCAGAGAGAGCGAATCTCAAGCCACACACACATATGCTTGCAATTGATGCAGCAATCGACACCCCCACCAGAGCTGAATTAAAATGCAGTATGCACACACACACACGCATGCACACGCACGCACACGCACGCACACACACACATACACACACACACATGATGGAGGGTCTAATGATGCAGCTGGGGAGCAATAATATAGGATCATGTGATGTGAAAATCAGTGAAAGAGACACTTGATATCAAGGATTATTAAATTGATGGGCAATTGTTTCAGTCAAGGAACAAGCAGTTCTTTGTTGTTGTTGTTGTTGTTGTTGTTGTTGTTATTGTTACCTGTGACAGAGGACACTCTTTAGCCAGAGTGCTTTGGTTCATCTCCTTCAGCAGCTCTTTGAGAGCGTTCCTGACGGTCGCGTGGTTCCACTGTTCACAGGGCAGATCCTCCAGCTTTGAAAAACTATGACGAGACAAAAAAAACTGTTTCACACAAAAAAGAAAGGACTAAACGCTAAACGGAGACAGTTAAAGGACGATTTTTGACATTTCAGAAGAAATCTTGCAGTGTTAGATAAGAAGGTTGATGCGGCTCACGTGTCTTTACAGCTTAGCTTAGCATAAAGACTGGAAACGGAGGGAAACAGCTAGCCTTGTCAGTTTATCCAGATGTAATAAAAAACATCTCCCACCCCAGAAGTGTAAAAACAAAATGTTACATCCCAAGAAAGCAAACAAATATATAATAAATAATGTTTGGCCGGGAGTTGTGATTTCCTGGAGTGTCCTCTGGTTGCCTGGCAACTCCTCCAAGCCAGAAAATAGTCCAACATGCAACTACATTGCAAAACCCAAATTTTAGTTGTAACTCATTTCTACACGTGCTGAGCTTTCAAGGTGGCGGTGGACACATTGTGTTGCCTTCGAAGGGCTACGCTAGCCGTTTCCCCCCGTTTGCAGTCTTTGTGCTAAGCTAAAGAGCTGCAGGTTCCCGTTTAGCACCCAGACATAGGAGTGATATCAAACTTCTCAGCTAACGTTTCCACCGCAAAATTAAGCCCTCACACTTCCTGTATTAACCTCAACCCCAAACCCACTGCTCTCCGTACGGTTCAGCAATCTTTTACCTTTTTATTTTAACCTCAAATTTTATTTTAACCTCAAATTAAAGTGTGGCCAGAGCTCTGCCGTCACCGTGGATACGCGCGTAAACACTTACACAAAACCTGGCTGGTATGTTCCAAGACAACAATAATAATAAGCGTGTCATCTGAAGTTGATCTTGTTTTTATCTGTGCATCGAGGTTTCCTGGCACGCGGACGGAGACAGATAATAGATAAATCCCCACCGGGTTTGTTTAGTGTTTCGATGTTGCCGCTTTAAAATTTGCTAGATACAGCAAATTCTTGAACTGCAATCAGCCGCCATGACGTCAGCGGAACCGAGCGTCTGATTCCGTGGAACGCCACTGGGTTTAAAATCCTTCCCGTGTGCATAAAACGTGGCCGTGCAGTCGTTTTCCTTTTCCCTCTGAAATGTCCTCTGAATTATTGGAGGTCGTAACGCGTGTCGGGAAGATCGAGGCTCAGTCGGACCTGTGCAGCTGGATGCGTAGCGTGACCATGTGGTAGACCTCCATCAGCATGTCGGCCACTGTGGCTTCCGGTGCGTCCGTCAGGAAGTGGACGGGCAGCGGGTTCCACCGTCCCACCTTGATGATGCCTGGACGGAGACAAGAGAGAGATTCCTCATTTCAAGGCCTCACCCGTTTGAACATTTAGTTTTGATATTACGCAACACAGCAGAGCTGAAAATCGTTCACTTTAACTCGAGCTCATGAAAGGTAAATCATCAACATGGCAACACGCGCTAATACAAGTTGAGGCATCTGTTTTTTCTCCTTTAATATGTGACGTTGGGCGAAAGCTAAGAACTTCTTATTGTTGTTTGACAGTTTGTTTTTAAGAACATAAAAACGACACATCGCCCAGCTTTACAGTGCAAATGGCACAATTGTAACATAGCAAAATAAAAGAA
Source organism: Cyclopterus lumpus (assembly GCF_009769545.1). NCBI lineage: Eukaryota > Metazoa > Chordata > Actinopteri > Perciformes > Cyclopteridae > Cyclopterus > Cyclopterus lumpus. The sequence goes on along the minus strand of NC_046986.1, from coordinate 18,665,727 downwards.
AGGATTATAAAAAGACGGAGAAAAACACAATTAAATAAAAATGATACATAAACAACAAAAGGAAGTCAAAAAGAATATGTATGTTAACTAGGACCTCATAACGTCTGCAAGGTGTACGTATGGCAGACTGTCAAAGTATACCAGATTTTATCGGGAGTTGGTCTTTTTGTGCTCGCCCAGTTACCCAAACTCTGCTTCAGCCGTGAGAGCTTCAGCTTCAGTGAGAGCTTTAGTGAGAGCTTTAGTGAGAGCTTTAGTGAGAGCTTCAGTGAGAGCTTCAGTGAGAGCTTCAGCTTCAGTGAGAGCTTTAGTGAGAGCTTTAGTGAGAGCTTCAGTGAGAGCTTTAGTGTTAGCTTCAGTGAGAGCTTCAGTGAGAGCTTCAGTGAGAGCTTTAGTGAGAGCTTTAGTGAGAGCTTTAGTGAGAGCTTCAGTGAGAGCTTCAGTGAGAGCTTCAGTGAGAGCTTTAGTGAGAGCTTCAGTGAGAGCTTTAGTGAGAGCTTTAGTGAGAGCTTTAGTGAGAGCTTTAGTGAGAGCTTCAGTGAGAGCTTTAGTGAGAGCTTTAGTGAGAGCTTCAGTGAGAGCTTTAGTGAGAGCTTTAGTGAGAGCTTTAGTGAGAGCTTTAGTGAGAGCTTCAGTGAGAGCTTTAGTGAGAGCTTTAGTGAGAGCTTCAGTGAGAGCTTCAGTGAGAGCTTTAGTGAGAGCTTTAGTGAGAGCTTCAGTGTTAGCTTCAGTGAGAGCTTCAGTGAGAGCTTCAGCTTCAGTGAGAGCTTTAGTGAGAGCTTTAGTGAGAGCTTCAGTGAGAGCTTTAGTGTTAGCTTCAGTGAGAGCTTCAGTGAGAGCTTTAGTGAGAGCTTTAGTGAGAGCTTTAGTGAGAGCTTCAGTGAGAGCTTCAGTGAGAGCTTTAGTGAGAGCTTTAGTGAGAGCTTTAGTGAGAGCTTCAGTGAGAGCTTTAGTGTTAGCTTCAGTGAGAGCTTCAGTGAGAGCTTTAGTGAGAGCTTCAGTGAGAGCTTCAGTGAGAGCTTCAGTGAGAGCTTTAGTGAGAGCTTCAGTGTGAGCTTCAGCTTCAGTGTGAGCTTCAGCTTCAGTGTGAGCTTCAGCTTCAGTGTGAGCTTCAGGTTCAGTAAGAGAGCTTTCTCCGCGAGCAGACACTTTTGTGTGGATTCTGATTTTCAAGCAGAACGTGTAGAAATGAGCCCGCATTTATGTTGTTGGGTGTAAATTAATATCCATCAATCTTGCCTCCCTTGAAGCCAACATTTGAGATTACGTCCTCGTAAATCTTCCGTAATCACACTTTCATGATTCCTTTACATTCATAAGCTCTGGTTTTCACATATTCTAGTCGGGGTGTTTCTGTGTTGTTTTTGTAAATAGTGTTAGCATGAAACACTTCTGATAAACCATCCTGGTGGTGTTTTAATCAACTTTACTGCATCTAATTCTGAAAAGGTAAGTTTGAAAAATAAAAGAGTGTCTTTGCATCTAACCATATGCATTGTTATACGTAGTTTTGAGATACTTATAATCCTCCTGTTGGACTTTTGCCTCCACGCAAAGCTTCGACATTTTTTTATCTTTCCTTTTTACTAAAACAAAGTCCTGAATAACTGACCTCCACATTGTTATTCATTGGGACTATTGGACACAATATCACAAACATATTCTGGACCAAATGCTCTCTTTGGCTGGGATCCATGTCAGCCACCAAGAAATCATCCAAAAAAGAGCTTTTCATGTCTAATCATGTTGGTTTTTAAGGATTAGCAGGTGTTTGACTGCTGCAGTGTCGTCACATGTAAATATCTCTAGTTGAATTTCTTTAAGAAGAATATAAGGAGTACAAAATAAAGCTCAGGAAACACAAGATGTGCTCCACACACACACATGCACAGAGGTTTTTCATGGGGACTGGCTGGAGCTGTGAAAACTAAACAAAGCTAATCGCATTACTCTCCTCTAAATGAGATCCAGACGGGTCCTGAGGAGCCTCTCTCTCTCTCGCGCTCTCTCTCTCTCTCTCTCCCTCATATCTTCCCCTCCTTTTCCTCCCCTTGACAGACGTCTCTTCCCCCCTCTGATCTCTCTCGCTCTCATTTTTTTTGTCCTCTTCAACTGTGTTTATACCTCAGTCGTATCTTTGATTCCCCGTCAGGCCGAGCTGTGTTCTTAATTATCTGCTCGAACAAGAGGGAGCATCATTTAATCCACCATGAGCTGAACGGACTTGAACCCTTCAGGGCGGGGGGGGGAACCTGAGACCACCGTGACGCCATGAAAATCGTCTTTTTTTATTATTCACAAAGCTTATTTTCTGTCTATAAACATATATAAGCAACTTAAAAGGGAGTAATGAGGTAACACTGTATTTATACAGCACCTTTTTTAAGGGTGTTTACAAAGTGTTCTAAGCACACAAACGTCATATCTGTATGTGATAAAGGTATCTTTTACATATTAATCACACATGGAGAGTATTATTTCACATGTGAAAAATGGATATACAAATGTGGTATTCAGACATTACACGTTTTAATAAGCTCACATGGCACAGGAAAACAATTTTACACATTAAATTTGATGTAAAAACATCAGTTTCACTTGAAATATGACATTTAAAACAATATGTTATATATAATATATGTGTATGTTTGAGTGTGTGAAATCATCATCTGGAATAAAACACGTGAGAGAGTTTGGTTTGTGTGTCTTTTTTCACGGACGTAATGAAATGCATTTTAAAGAGATGGAAGAAAATACTCATTTTATGAAAAAGAAGAAAACACTGAGCACACCCTCCTCTCTTTGTTTTTCTTATTTGTTATGCCTCGTCCTCTTTCACACACACACACACGCACACACAAAAATACACACACACAAAGAGATTCTGTTTTCATCTTCAGCATCTGAAAATACGCCGTAACAATTTCGCTAATGGCAAGTTGGGTGGAAGCAAACGGGTGAATAAGCAGGCAAACACAAACTCACAGAGGACACATGACAGCGAGGTGGACATGTACATGTATCCGCTGGCATGCAAGCACGCACAACCCACACACACACTCACAGTGTGATGGCAAATGCATTAATAATTGATCCATCATTTTATTCTTTTGGTCTGATGTTCAATGGGCTCTGCTTCTTGTCCACATTTAAAAGTAGAAATCATTGTTCCCATTTCCACATTAAAATTCCACCTCCCAGAGACATGCTTTTATGTGGCGAGCTGGTGGCTTGGCTCATGTCTGAGTGTGCCCATCACACAAATGCACACAAACGCACACTGATGTCTCAGACTCCTTTCAACGACACTCGCGCAGGCCTGCACGCATGGATGCCTGCATGCACACACACACACACACACACACACACACACACACACACACACAGTGATCCCATTGTCCCATGCTGGAATAAGTCGTAATGGCCGCTGCAGACGCATGCAGGGCTTCTTCCAAACCGGCTCAAGCTTCCACCTCTGGCACATGCTGAGGGAAACCCTGTACACCTCACTCAACCCTGAGGAGCTCCTCTTTATAACAAATCATGTTTTTTTTTTTTGGGGGGGGGGGGGGTATTTTTAAAAAGGGAGTGATCCACTCCGATGAATCGCTGCTAAAAATGCTCATCTTTGCACAAGGTGGACAATGTTTTCGGCTCATGACGGTGCAACTTGATCCGAAAAACACTTAAAAACATGTCTGCAACTTTCTAATAAGGCCTACTTTATAAAGGGGTTGTGTATGCGAATGGTTTATAAGTCATTTTTAGAAAGGCGAGTCAGTAAAATAAAAACACATTTTGAGTTGCCTATGATTGGAAAAATCTATTTGGCTCATTTGTATCCCCAGATTTGTCTTTTTAGCTCATCCCTTTTTTCTTGTTGATGCCGCAGAGCATCAAAGTTCAGACTTGATGAATTATGTTAGGATAACTTTTGATAGATTACTTTGGAACGTTTATAACTATGCCATGTTTGTTTTAAAATGGGGAACTGGTGGCCCGTTGCTGAGTTCTGGGAACACGGAGACATCACTACAACAGAACAAATAAAAAATAAAAGCCAATAGATGATCTAAAATTACTCAAAGACAGGGAACACACCCCTTTGGTCGGCTTTAACCCTTCATTGCTCTACGACTCTACGAGTATCAATGTCGATCAACAAAATAAAACTCATCAACACCGTCTTTGTTAGTGTTTCTGTTCCATCCATCACCAACTCTGGTTTGAGAGTTTGAAAAAGAGACTGGATAAGTTACACGTATAAAAAAAATAGGTAACCTTTGTAATATTTCAAAAAGCACACGTGTACTGGCAATGGAAAAGAAGCAATTCGCCTATTTTTCAGCAGGTTTTCTCTTGTTTATTGAACCTGCACATAAGCGCTAATATTGGTGGGAAAAGGGGTAATAATAAGAAAAGAAACAAATCTATAGGGGGATGCCGACAAATGTGCCAAAATAACAGACGTGTTTGCTGCAGGGCTCAAGTAGCTTCAACATCTACAGTTACACTTGCTGGTAAGTTACAGGCACTTACTGCTCAGCTCGGCTTTGCGGGGAAGTAGGTTTGGGCGCAAGCATTGATCACTGGTTGGTGGTGTGTGACCTATTGTGGTGTTAAAGATGCCGGGGCCAAGTTGGGATCTTGACCTTTACTGGGGGATTAAAGGCGGGACTTCTCGACCGCTGCAGCATTGATTTAAACCATTACATTCCTGGAGTACCCCTTTAAAAGTCGTCATGATCATCGGACAGCTTGTGTGTTCAGCCCTCTGAAACCTCAAAGTCGCCGCACTCTCAAATGTCAGAAATGAACCCGTTTGATGGCAAAAACAACACAAATAAAGCCCATGTTTTGAGAATTATCCCTTAAGATAAACTAAAAAGGGACCTGAAGAGAACAAAAATAGCTCATGCATGAAAAGCATATACACAGCAACCAAACCTGGAAACACAAAAGATGTTCTTAATAATGGTCAATTATTGATTTGCAAATGTATTAACAATTAATAAATACAAAAGTAAGAGTATGCCTTGGCTAAATAAGACTGCCGTTTCAGTCAAATGTGACGGCACGCTGCTAGAATCAAAACTAGAACTCAGATGTCCAGTGAATTACGGACCTGATCTGCAGCAGTGACCCTTTGTGGCCTGTTAGACGTGGCACTGCAACAATGCTCTGTCCCGCTGACCACTGTTAACTGTTCATTGGCTGAAGCCGTAAAGTACAGGTCTGCCCCCATGCATTCTATAAAAGCCTTCAGGGCCTTATAATTGAAATAAACAATATCTCCCAGTTAATTACTGGGCTAAGCTAATTAAAGAAAGGCCGTGGTCCTCGGCAGGGACTTTAAATACACCGTTGGGACACAAAAATGCAGGACACAATTCAAACAGGGAGAAAATAGCTGGAACTCTGTGTAATTTTGGTTGTGGACCGCAAGGGGAAAAATGTATAATTTAAGCCAGAAATTATTCATTTAACATAAACGCTTGTTTTAAAAAACAAAAACTATTCATTTGAGAGAAGTTGGGGGAGGAAGTGCATGTCTGTTTGGTCAACGATACTGCATGAATACACGGTATATTCCGTACAAGAGCGCTCGTGAATTCATAATTTTTTTGCATCCTTGCATGGGTTGACCAACAGCTCACGAGTGTGTGTTCGCTGCAGGCGGTGAACAATGCTCAGAGCTTTGTTTGTGTCGAGTTGTGACGTCCCGTTCGGTCTTGCCTTTGAGGCCCCCGGTACGGTGCATTGATGTGGACACGGGGACCAATGCGGCTCGCCGTTTTGGTACACACTGACAGACAGAGAGAGACCTCGCCTGGTGCTTGGCAAACACACTGAGGCTAAATGTGCTACTAATGGCATTCATCTGCAAACCGTAACAAACACACTTGCAGCACAGTTTGGAAGGTAATGTGCCCCATCACTCTGGGATAATGTGCATCTGTGTGTTGTTTATTTGTCTCGGCTGTCGGTTGCAGTTCTGAAGTTTACTAAAATAAATCAGCAACATTAGCAGCGGACAAGAACATAGTTTCTGGGTTTCAGTTTAAGGACCGGAAATAGTGAAACTTTTTATAAAGAGTAACTTAACATCCATTAAAGATGGTTGTTTAACATCTCATCTTGCTGCAGTGATGCGCATGTGTACTCCAGGGCGTGTCAGGGCCCTGTGACATCACAGTTGGGTGTGGTTAGAGGTGCAAGGGGCGTGAAACTTTCAGCCATAGACTGCAGCAAAAAAAACAGTTTTATGTTACTCTCTAATATGCTTAACTACTGGAGAGATGTAGATGTATACCTCAGTTAAGCCCGCCTTCCTCTTTTTTGGGCAGATGGTGCCAATACTAGCAACTTTTTCTTCACTGAAGTTATGGACATACAAAGATTTACACACCCCAAGTTTCTTTTTACTACGAACGCTTGGTTTCTCTTATCAGGTGTGTAAAAGTCAGAGTGTAGGTGTCGGCTAATATGATCCCGTTGGTTAATGTTCACTTTCTTAAATAATACTCGCGGCCCCGGACAGTGAGTGCAGAGACGCTTGTATATTCTTCACGCTGTAAAACATTTCAGAATCGTCAGATTTTCATCTTGCCGACGGTCAGTGAACACATCACGTGTGACAAACGCTGCAATCAGAAAGAAACCCAGAAACTGTTTTTCAGAAATAGTATTTCATCAAAAACAATTTATTCTACATGTCTCTCACATCGAATAAACCATTTGAAGTAACCATATTCTGTAAAAAAACATTAAATTCTGTGTTTCAGCGCAATTGGGAAGCCGTGATTGACTCGTCTGAGACCAACAGTCACGTGACAAACAAAATTGTGAAACTTCGACTGAGGGCACTTAGAACAATGTTGATATATCCTGTTTTCAAAGAAATTCAACTTTTTTTTTATGATTTATGGTATTGCAACCATGTTATTCTGCACAAAAGACATGTTTAAGTTCTCTTTGCTTCTAGCCACGGTTGTGCCGTTTCCATAGAGGTGCAGGACCTACATATAGTGCAGTGGGGATAAGTATATTTAATTAATCTGAGTAACTGAAGTCAGACTTCCAGATCTCCGATCCCTAACTAAGGTCGAGAGTACACGGCCTGGTTCAGGTGGGCTGCAGGCCTGATAAGAGCTGTTTGCCCTCGGGCAGTAAAGGGATTACCTGCAGCGGTGCGTTTACGAGACGGGGAGAACACACTGACACATTAGAAACGTGTCTGCACTCTCATGGGTCTAAAGACTTCATCCGAACGAGACCTGGTGAAGGTGACACACACACACACACACACACACAGGAGCGAGATGTCAAACAGATGGGGATCTCCCACCATTCGCAGTGTATTGCGATAGCGCTTGTAATACTCACTGTCGCTTTGTTGTTACCATTTTTATATACCGATGTGAGGCAACTTCCCCAGATGGCATTTTCCGCATACTTGAGAAAAGTAGTTTTTCTTTTACTCCGCTTCATAACCATTCTCACACATACTGTACACACACACACACACACACACAATGTATTTTTGTCTCGCGGAGACATTCCTGTCCAGCTCTTTGTTGTGTCTTTAATGAGTTTTACAGGCTGTCTGTGTCTTAGTTGTGTTTTGGAAACATTCTTGTGCTTATTGCCGAGTGTAACATTACAGTGTCTGCTCTAAATAGACGACCTCACATCTAGTTTTTCTTCTCGGGCCGCTGATTAGAGGCAGCGTCTCCTCTCAAGGATCATTCTCGTCTTGACCCCAAAGCTGCACGGTATTTAATTCTGAGTCAGTGGCACCATAGTGTACACAGTGAGAGACACTTGGAGGTTGGAAAATCATGGCTATTAATAATGGTCCTGATGCTCTTCATACTAACAAAAGGAGGCAGCTTGACCTCAGATAGTTAGCCGTTTAAATTATAGTACAGTAACAGGTTTATAAAAATACAGTTATTCTAAGATGTTTTCAAGTTCTCGGTTTTAAAGAAGTTCTGTCAGATACTCGGGCGCCCACGATTGGGAATTATCTTCCTGACAGCATTAAACAGACTACAAACACAGGTAAAATTGAAACACTGGCTTTAGAGAACGTGTAACCCGGTGAAGACGGACCAGTTTTAGTAGAAAAGGAAGTGCTTTCCTTCGCCTGTTGTCACAATATTGCTCAATGTGTCTGTATATTGATGTTTTTTTCTCCCAAGGATATAAATGCTGTGACTCCTTGATGTTCTTTTTAACTGTGTGTGACGTGTGCATTGTTGTTGTAAACATGTAAGTGTCTTTTTTATTAACTCTCAAGTAGACAAAACATTTGGGGATTACGCCCCCCCCCCCCCCCCCCCCCCAAGGAAAAAAAAGTATTTCATCTGCTTTCATGAGCTGCTTCTTCGCCCAATGTTTGTGTTTTATTAACGACAAAGCTAATGATCAAGCACAAAAAACAAATTCCAGACGTAATCGTTCCTGCAACATAAGAAGAGTGTGCAAGAACATATTGAGAGGAAAAGTTACTGAGAGTTAAATGAGAACATCAACAACGTGAGGTAAATATGAAGCTGCAGCCGGCTACATTAGCTTAGCATAAAGACTAGAAGCAGAGGGAAACAGCTAGCCCTGCTCTCGCTGAAGGAAACTAACTCTACCAGCTCATCTAAATGATCACAAATTAGCACCTTAGAGCAGTAGCTTTCTGAAATATGAGATATAGCACGTTAATTAATGCGCATTAGATTAACTGCCGTTTCCAGTCTTGATGCTAAGCTAACCGGATCCTGGCTATAGCTTTTTGTAGAGACATGAGATTGTGGTTTCAAATATTCTCATCAAACTCTCAGCAAGCAAGCACATTGCATAATTTCCCAAAATGTATTTCCCCAACTGTTCCTTGAGGGATGCGGGGACAGATTTTTGACGAATAACTGTGTGAATATTCAGTGGATTAGAAGCTTCTTTTCAGACTACAGGAAGAAGGCACAGGTGTGACGGCGCTGGTGTTGTGGTGCTTGCGGCGCATCTCTCTCTGTAACTGACCGTGGGCTTGGGCCGCCGAGCTGTGGGAGTAACCGAGGGCCAGCAGAGCCGTCTCCACCAGCTGGGAGAAGAGGATATCCTTCCTGACCAGCACAAACTCTGCATGCTCCTCTCTTCCGTCGCATCCGTCCGTCTGAATCCCTCCATCCGACTGCTCCACCACACAGAAGACTGGAATCATCAGACCTGGAGGGGAGGAGGACCAACAAAAAGGGGAAAAACCAAGAAGATTCTTTAAATGCGTGTGTTTTTTTTATTGTGTGTGATCACAACACAGTTTATCCTGCTTTGGACGGCTGACGTGTGGATCGCCTCTATCGTGGTTCAAGCTTGTAATCGCTTCCTCCATTTTGGTTTCACACTGTTGAATAATGCAACACCAGAAGTTCTCAATGCGCTCCGACCAACCAGGGATGGAAAGATAATTACACGCTTCGACTTTAAACAGTGCTGTTCACTGTCTACCGGACATTTCAAGGCATTTCATCTAACGGCCTATTAGATAGGCGGTCGAGATAAAGGCCCCCGAACAGATATGCAAAACATTACACAAAAGACCTGCACTGACACCAACTGCTCTTTTCATTATGTGTTAATAACAGGTCAAAACAACACTTTAACAGCCATTTAAAGCAAAAGCCGTGCAAGTTGTGAACGTTATTTGTGGTAAATAAATGTAAATGTAAATAAAAGGTACACGAGTCAACGTCAGACTGCGAGGCCTCCTCAAAGATGCAGGTTCGGGCCCGGTGAAAACCAAACCAGATTCTCCAGAAGACAATTTGCATGAAGCTCTCGCGCACACACACACACACACACACACACATACACACCTCGACACCCTTTTCATTTGCATGATTCTCTGAACCCACCTCGTCTAAAACATTTGAACGTTTGTATTGCTTATTAGCTGAAATAGGACTCTGCATGCGGTCCTCTGACCCTAAATGACTAAACGGGTTGTTGTCGTTCAAAACAACTCACATTTTCATTTGGTTAAGCCGAAACAAAACTAATGTAAAGAAACCGACGACAGACCGGATGTGAAGAACTCAACGACCTCATCTATCAACCAGGTTCTGAAGCGATTCCTCGTCAGGCGAATGTGCTCAGAAGTTTAAATGCTGAACAGCAGATTTAACCACCGTGCTATTTATTCCTGATAGAGTGCCGATTGCCTTTCAACATAACGTGACGCCAACATTTTGGGCTCATGATGTAAATTAAGGTCCAGGTTTTTCAAATCTGTATCTTAACGCGAGTAAAATAGTCTTCATCTTAAATCAATATAAGGAGAACTGCAGCAAATGGCGGATTTCTTTGACGTAATTTACTCAATGACGTCTTTCTGTCAAAGGTGACAAACTTATGTGACAAATAACTAAACTTATACTCTGACGTTTCAGGAAGAAAAACAGGAAAAAAAGAATAAATTAAGTTTTAAGATTACGTGTATAACACCCAAAATCATTTTGCATGATATCTACGAATGATGGTGCGATATTTTTGGTTGGTTTAGTTCAAATATGCTGGATGAGACCAGCCTGTATGACGACATATCACTTGCATTCTTGACCATGTAATTGTTAGCAACCCCATTAGCTCTACATCCCAAAATAAAATAGAGACGCTGAACATTTACAAATGGAGACCAGCACCTGCTCTTCCTGCCCAGTACAAGTACATTAAGTAGCCGATTCCCAGCATCCTCGTCCTTTTGGCTCCCCGTACCAATATCAATCCTTCCCCTCCAATATGCACCTTTTTCCTAAAAGGCTCTTGGTTTGGGGCCACCTGTCACCTAATTAATTAAAAGCTCTCTGAAGAAATGATGGAGTGAGAGCATTAGGCAGCGTCCCAGCACTAATAATGCAGGGCACGGCAATGTGTTTTACCGCTTGGATGCCACACAATACCGAGCATACACACACACACACACACACTTCATGGAGGTGACTGCCTCCCCCCCCCCCCCCCCCCTTCTTACCCCCGATCCATCCCACCCGTTGTTTTAATCAGTCAATTCCTATATTTCTATTTCCTCCTCATTAATCACTCTGCTCCCAGTCCTCCAGGCTCTCATGGAGTGAATTACACACTGGAGCACTGTGCCAATTCAAGTAAGTGAATTTCCCCCAACAGGGAAATATAACTGTCAACACAGAGCAGCTCCCTCCGACCAGTGCTCCCCCCACTCCTCCAGCCCTATCTCGCTCGACCCTCCCTCTCCAACTCAGTCTGTCTTCTCTTAAATCCAGTGTCCTGTGATTTGCTCGCTGACTGTGTGATCTGGTTTGGATGATGTGATGTTGCCTCAAAACCTCTAATCCCTCTAATATGTATGGGGGTGAGTGAATGGGGATATTAAAATAAGATGCGTGTGTGTGCGTGTGCGTGTGTGTGTGTGTTTTGGCAGCTTTTTCTGGGTGTGAGTGTCACAGCGTAGACGTTCGGGAGTGTGGACATATGGTGTGTGTGTGTGTGTGTGTGTGTCTTTGACACTGAGCCGTGTGTGTGTGTGTGGCCCCCTCCTCGTGGCAGAAGTGTGGTTTGGAGGAGACACGTCAAGTTTCCTGTCTTCAAAGACAACCCGTCATTATTACAGAGCAACCATCCCCTGAGCGCAGGAACCCCCTTCCTCCTTCCCCCTTCCCCATTCCTCCTTACTCGACTTTTCTCACACAGAAATGTTTTCTTTTTTGCATTTAAAACATTCATTCTCTCACGTCAACACATTGCTGCTGCTTCTCCTCCTCCTCATCGTACTGTGGTCAAATCTGAGCTCCACATTGATTTGTGAACCTCTTGCAAACTCATAATGTGCATCCAACCCACAGAAATGTATCGTTGTCTAGAAAGGATCCCGGAGTTTTGCAGAAGCATTCAAGTATGATTTTTTTAGGACGAAATCATATAAAACGCTGCATATAATGTTTAGAATATTTCCGTTTGATGTCATGGTGCAGATCAGTGCATGATTGAATGTTCGAGTCAGAACAATTATATAAATATATTTATGATTCTGTCAAACCGTGTAGAAATTATAAAAGAAATGTAAGATAAATTAAAAGGAATATGTCAAGACATGTCTTCAAACTATACACCCAGATAGAGGGGTTAAGTGTGCGCACGCACACACACAAACACACACACACACACACACACAGTGAATGCAGGAATCGATAAACCAGAGTGAGTTGAATAAATCTTGTTTATATGGAGCAATCTGCTTTATTTGGTGGGCCGGTATTATACAGGTCCCCCCAGGCTTATAGATTAACGGTGCAGAAACAGCTCGGGTTCTGCCACACGACGACACAGCGCACCGAGCCAAACGCCACTCGCGGCAGCGAGACGTGGCCCGAAGGACGTCTCTGGGTTCGGTGCTCGAAAAAAACCTCAGAGTGAATCCTTGTTGTAAAGGGTACACGATTTTTCATTTGATATATTAGATTTTTCTGTCGTAAGCCACATTTTAGGAGAAGGTATCGATTAACTTTTTATGAAACAAGTTGAAATCTATCATTTGCTCACATTTTGACCAAGTTTCCAGAGAATCTGCAAAATAAAATGTGAATGCAGCTCTTTGACTGCTGCGAAGTGAATATCAGGAATCGTTGGTGGTAGTTCTCCAGTTTGTCGTAGAGATGCACCAATACGGATATCAAATTTAATTGGCAATAGGCCATTATTTTTAATAAATTACAATTCCGTACTTTAACATCTTATTTATTTTGTACATTAAGTAATGAAAGCAATGTTTAAGTCAAGCCCGATGTTGCCTGACTCATAAAAGAAGTGATCCCAGTCTCTCCTTCACAGTGACTCAAACGGCCTATTGATTAAATGCTGCTGATCGGTATTCAATATCGGCCCGATGCCCAAAGCCCAGGTATCGCTTTCGGGACTACAATAGTAGGATTTGTGCATCCCTAGTTGGGAGCCCTGAGACCGTTGCAGAAGAAGAGGGTGCAACGAGGTGACAGCCATAACCTCAAATGATGGAAAACCATGTAGAAAACATGATGGAAGCAAAGCCTCTCTTTATGAACATGTTGCTCACCTCCGAGGGGCCTCAGAGGGGCTCCGTTGTGGCGTATCCGGGGCCCAGTGGGGCTCCCATTGAGCTCCAGACGGCCTTTCTTCCCCGGCGGCGCGAGGCCGCTGAGGTCCGGACTGCCTCCCCTCCGCTCAGGACTGTCCTGGGTGATGGGACTCTCCCCTCCTCGCTCCATCCTCCTCCAGATCCCCAGAGGAGCTCCAGCCAGAGAGAACGAGTCTGCAAAACATTGAAGGGTAGAAATTGTTAAAATCGATAAGACTATCAAAATTGGGGATATTCTTCTTTAATTTTGTATTATTGTCAACAAATCCCATGAAAAGCCCCAAAACAATGATGAACTGTAAAAGTTAATTCAAACACAGCTGAAATCATTTGCTAAAAATAATGCTGTTTTCCGAAAGAAATTACCCTTTTTTATTTAATTTAAATTTGTACGAGTGACGCACTTGGAGCCACAGACATGAAAGTTATAACAAATATTCAGAACTGAACTAAGACACCGATGGCTTTGGTCTTCATGGAATTTGTTGAAGTTTAGAATAACATCCTTTAATTAAAGAATAGAAGCGGAGACAAATGGAGACCGAAGAAGACGATGGAGAGAGAGAGACAGTCCGTTTCCAGTGTTTGTTGGGAGTGTAAACTAGACGTTTGTGTTCAATATGTACGAAGACGTCTACACATCCATGAGCGCCAGCCAAAACGTCTATTATAGGATAATGCCATTAGAAACGCTGCCAGGCCGGGGGGGGGGAAGGCCAGCTTGCTCGGGCCAAATGGACGACTTTTATTTACATACGAGTTCCCTGGACAATATCTGCGAGCATGTGTGACCCTCAGTGGAGAGAGAGAGAGAGAGAGTGAGAGAGAGATATTCGAAAACTGTCCGCGGAAAAATTAAAACAGAAATGATGAAGAGAGAAAGTATGAAAATCAAGTTAGCGAGCAGATTTGGGAGTGGAAAAACACAGAGGGTTCTGTACTGAGTGACATTGGCCAGCAATCCACGAGAACAAATGAGGGAGAATCCATGGTTATTGTTTGAGAGTGCTATTTTCCACAGCGCTTGATTAGAAACTGCATTTCCCTCCCACCCCTCTCGCTTTTAAAATATTTTCTGCAGCTTTTTACTGCCGCGGCTGTCGTAACTCGGAACAAAAGACGATGTTTCGTGTGGTGCCGTCTCTCCGTCTCTACCTTCTATACCGACTCTTTCTCCACAACTGCAACAACAGCACCACCACAGACGGAGGGGGAAAAACCTCTTGTGCAAACTTTCAAAATGAATAATGAATTAAAAACATTAGCTTTGGCGTGATTAAAAAGTGCGGGCGGCAAAGAGGCCAAAAGAAATGCAAGTGGCAGAGTTTCATAATAATATATATTTATTATTTTTTTAAAGAAAGAAAACAAGTTCAAAGAGCTGCAAAGCAACGGGTTTTAAATGCGAGCACAGTGGTCGCTATAATTCACAATGTGAGGCTCGTTGAGAAAGTGGGAGGCTTTGCAATTAAATCTAACTGCTAACGATGTCGCAGCTACAATAAAGAACAACGGGATGTAACGCACGACTCTGAAGGGAGTCCTCTGGCAGCAATGGACAACCGAGCTTTGGAACTTTACCTGCCTTGTAGAAACTTCAAGAGGAAGTGACAATTCATTTCTTATTTAACAATAATCCTGCGAGAGAATCTGCCTTCACCAGTGGCAGGTCCTAACCTGCTGCAGCTCCCCCGCTACTCACGACGATCCCTATCGAGACCTTTGCCGACATCTTACCATCTAACCTGGGACACACGCACACTTTATAACAGATGCTCAGTTTCCCAGCAGCATTTAATCTCTGAACACATCCTGCTTCAATTTCATTTCATTTGGTATTTGACCCAAGAGAGGAAGGATGATAATCGCGCTTCCCTCGCTCACGTGAAGCCACCCCCTCGAGATAATAACAAGTTCCACCACGTCGTGCGGCAACAGGAAGCATATTTTTAGGTTATTACTGTATTTGGCGGTTGTGCGTTGCCGAGCGCCCTGAAAGTCTCCTGGTGAAAATAAGAAATTAAACTCCAACATTATTCTCGCTTTTTTGTCATCGTGGTGACTTGGTTTTTTGCTGAATTCCTAGCGCTCATCGTTGGCACTCTTTCGGTGGTTGCCTGGCAAACGTTGCAAGGCCATTCTATCTTTTTGTGTGTCGTCTTACTCGTAGTCTGCAATGGCTGCATCCTCCACTCATAGCTCGTGATGTGGTACAAACACAGGACTTTAAAGCAGGAGACGGTTGTTTGTGTCTCAAAGTGTTGTTGTCGAGTTATTTAGAAGTTACGTTACAGATGTTTGTGATGTGTTTTTTCTACTTACGTTACTTAGTTTACAATTTACAATTGACTTAGTTTACAATTTACATACTTATTTTAAGTAATGATGTTTTTCCAAAAACCTAACTGCGGCCATTCAACTGCGTAAAATGACAAAAGGCCTAAAATGCGTTATTCTGAGATACTGAACCTTTACTTGCGTATTTCCATTTAATGCTACTCCACTGCACTTTAGAAAGAAAGACGTATATTTGAGAGCTTTAGTTACTTCATTTACATACATTTCAGATGACGAAACTCAAATGAAATGCAACACATTGTTAAAGATGAAACCACTGGTTTCTAAACATGATACAGATTTCCTCTCCCATTAAACACCTCACGACCCCTCAGATTCATCTGGTGACCTTTTGGAAGGGGCCGACACCACAGGTTGGGAACCACTGGACTAAACTGTATTTAAAGGAAAACTAGCTCAACCGCCAACGACATGCGGCTCGAACGACGACGTAATTAGAGCAGAAAACTGTCCGTAAAATTAAAAGTTATAATTATTATTTAAGTCATTACTCAAATATTTCACAGTTCCAACTGTTCAAAGTGAACTGAATAACTTTCAGGTTTGTTTTGTTCTAAACCTTCTTTCACAATTGTTGAAGATTTCATAGATATTTGACAGATGAATCGATAGTGAAAGTAATTAACCGCAGCTCCACTAATATTGTTATATTTAATGTCTAAACAGACACTGGCTAACTTTACTTTTGATACTTTAAGTACATTTAGCTGATAATAATAAGTTGGATTTTAACTGCAGGACTGTTATTTATTTGTACTTTTACTTCTCATCATTTCAGCAGTAAAGCCCTCTGTGACGTATAGTTTTGTGAGTTTAAGTATGCAGATTTGTTTATACTGTGCCGTGTAAAAGGTATATAATGACATAATGTATATGAAACAGATGAATCGTAAGTAGAGTGTCAGGTAAATCCTGTTTAAATACTGTTAATATCCCCACTGCGCTACGTTTGCACCACATATATCGTCATATCCACCAACATCATGTCCATAAAGCATTCTATATTTATTCTGATTGATTCATTGATTGAAAACCCACTGCACACTCTCTGACCTCCGATTACTTTGTCTCATTGTTTCTTTCTGCCTGTTTTCATACCCATCATGTAAACAATAGCGTGGCCTTTCCCACAGACTGATAAACGCTAATCTATTTTATGCAATTATTACGGGCGTGTTGAGCAACAGCCTTGCATCAGCGCCGGCGCGTAGCACGTTGTGTTGAATAGAATCAGCCTTCAAACCGGCGAGATCGTTATCATGTTCATCCAAAATCCATCCGAGGCGCATTGTTTGATAAGGTGTGCGATAGTTGAGGCTGTTAATAAAGCCGCGATAAGGGGAGCTGTTGATTATCTGCTATGGAGACTGGGTAACAAATGTAATGTCTTTTGGATAAGGAGAGGGTTCATGACACATTTCCCAATTTATTGCCTCTCCGGTCAACTGCCACACCTTCCTTTAAAACCCTGTTAATCAATAAAAATAACAAATAAAGTGAATTTATCTGGTGTATCTGCCGCTCGGAGGCGGACAGATTCATAGAAGACTAAAACTCCAACTCCGCTGCGTTCGAGCCGCTTTGTGAGTCCGATACTGGGACGACCTCTGCGATCGAGTTCCACATTATTACACGTTCCAGACATAACAAATACACAGCGAGGGGCCAAAGACAAGAAAAATGCAGACACACCCAGAGAAAATGGAAGAGCGGGACACGACAACAAACACACCTATAAACAACTCGTCGGGCTCAAAGATGTAAACACACACAAACGGAGGCTAACGTGTAATTCAAAGCCAGTCTAAACTCCACAAATCAAGACTGATTGGTAGTCGTGTTCATTGGAGAGACTACGGCTGCTTTTCTTCAACCCATCCGTCATTTAAAAAGGGAGACACTCAGGTGGAACTCATAGAAACCACCATGAAACTTTCCCATTGATTCGTTACATTGAGGCAGTTCTTTTTTTTGTATGACAAGTTTATGTTTAAATGTGCAAATGAGGCATTTTCTCATTATGTGCGAATTCTTTAACACACTTTCAGAGCAGGAATCTCAACGTTGGATAAAGCCGGGCTCAAAATTGTTGTTTCATATTGTTGATGTATTAGATTCAATGTTTTTTTACAAAGGGAGTTTATTTTATCTGTCTTCATAATTCAGATAATACTGTCAACATACATAAAGAAATACATGTTCTTAGTAGAAAATATATAGAATATAGAGAGGAATGAAAGAGATGCTGTGGTGAAGATTTCTGGATCAGAGTCTGAGAACAAACTCAGTTAGAGAAAACAGCCTTTAGAGAGATGTTTTGTTAAATTAGAGATATTTTAATGATTATCTAATGGTAACTTTTGGTGAATTTAAGAGAAATCTACAGACACAAATAGACAATATGGTCAAATAAACAACTAAATGTGTATTTTTGGATGTTTTTAGCGAAGGCAATCAGCCCAGACAGCAGGAGAAGATGTTCAACGTGTGCACGTATGAAACCAACGTCTCTCAAAGTGTGAGGAAGAAACACAACTGACCTCTCAGAGCTGCATGTCCTGGTGTCTCTTTTACCATTAAGATACTGTGTGTGCTGACGAAGGGTTGAGCCTTCGACATGCAAAGCAGACGGAGCGAGAGAGAGAAAGAGAGAGACCTACGAGGGCATTATTAGCTCTGATAGCAGGGGGAGAATGGCGGAGAGGCGTCACCTCTGTAGGAAAATACCTTCTTCCCGTACGATGATACACTTTTATAGCAGGGTTATCAAGCTATTGGTTAATGCTTGGCTCTACAGCACAGATAAAAGAAGGCAGGAGGAGGAGGAGGAGGGGAGGGGGGAGAGCGATATTAAAAGCCCTGCTGTCAAACTGAACCTACGCATGTATGTATGTATGCACAGGGAGGAGACAGGGAGACCAGTGAGGTGGCAAACCGGTGTCCTGCAAAATGATGTTCCCACACTGCTCAACTGCACTTTCAGTTACGTTTGGAGAGGAACGTATTTTCTCAGATGGCAACAAAAGAATGATAACAAACTACTTAGTTAGGTCTACCTGCTCGGTAAAAAAAAATGCGATTTGGCTTCAAATGAATTAAAACAACCAAAAACACAACAAAAAAAGGTGGTTTAAGAAACAAAACTACTTGGTTTGGTTAAATAAAAAAATCATGGTTTGACCTTAAAATTAATTGAAACAAACCAAAAAATTGAACAGAAGTATTTTGTTTAGGCAACAAAACTTAGTTAGGTTTAGTTGAAAAGCACCATAGTTCGGCTTAAAAGGACTAAAATGTCAACAAAACATAAATGCAACTAAATACTTGGTTAAGGCAACTAAAGTACTTGGTTCACACAGACAAAACACGTTTCCCCTTGAAGCGTAATTCACAACGCCGCTTTGTTGCATGATGGGAACATCATTGTTAGGAGACAGAGCTACTTGGAGGAAGCACAAACAAACAAACAAAACGTTTTTTAAACGCCTCAAAAAAGAAAATGGGGAAGAGGTTTTTTCTTTTTTCATGTGGCTGTTTATGAGAAATGATTGCTGTTTGGGAAGGTTACATTATTGTGGAATTTGCCGTTTATGGCCATCAGATGTGTTGCTGTGATGTGGGGAGAGTTGGTGTGAGGGGAAGACAGACCTTTATGACAAACACACAGGCAGTCACAACTATTTTGTAGCTTGGGGAGGAGGGGGTCCTCGGGCTCTCACACACACACACACACACACAAATAAGGGGGCGAGACGAAAGGCCTTCTGGCGAACATGTTTGGCTCCCTCGTAAACATCTCATTTGATAATACGGTATGAAGAGTTAACAGGGAGCGTTTATAGCCTCGCCCTTCCAGCTAGAGGATGCATGCTTAAAACACGCTCATTCACACACACACACACACACACACACACACACACACATACACACACTAAGCCACACAAACCACAGCCAGCATGCTACACAGACTCTCTGCTTTAACACTTACAGGGACCACACACTGACTTAGAATACAAACACACAGCAGGGACGAATAAGTGTGTGAAGCAAACACATGTGCGTGTATACAGCACAGGGGTGTGTGTGTGTGTGTGTGTGTGTTTGTGTGTGTGTGTGTGTGTGGACAAAATAGCGTCATAAGCTTCAGTCCAGTGCAACTTTTGTGATGCTTTGAAGCTGCGTTGCATCACGACGTGGTCCTGGTGAGCGCACACACACACAGCCAAACCCATCTACCACAGCTCACACCAGCCTCACCAGAGTGGGAATAACAGAGAGCTCAGGTCTCCGCGTTCACTTGGCAGAGTCAAAAAGAAAAAAAGACTTTATTTTATCGTCGACCATCAGGAAATCCGCAGCAGGCTGAAGGGGAGACATCAGAGATCAGCGAGCAACGCCCACAGCTGGAGAGAGGAGCATCATTAGCGCCCACTGAGCTCCTCCACTATCTAATCTGCAGTTTAATAGCGCGGACACACCCATATTACGTGTGAACAGATAGTCCAGTTCACACAGGAAGAAGGGAGAGGGAGGGGGACGGAAATACTAAAAAAAACTAGGGAGTTAAAGTTAGATTCATTATTTATTGGTGGAAATCTTCATTGGGGTTTGTTTAATCGTTGGGTTATTTTTTATTTATTTGTGTATGATCAGACGATAAAGTGGCATTGACCTTTACGAATTTAGAAAATAATATAATTAATCATTTCAGCTATATAAAAAAATAAAATGCATCTTCCTAAGCATGAAATTGCAGACCATAAACAATGTGCACATCTTTGCAGCAGAATAAAAACAAAAAAGGCTCAAAGCTTCACACACTGAAGCCTTTGCATCTCAGTGAGAGCCAAAGGAAATATGGTTCCATACTATCCCCCCCCCCCCCCCCCCCCCCCCCCTCCCCCCCCCCCCCCCCCTCCTCCTCTTCCGCATCACGACAGAGTCTGCGCAACTTTTTTTAAACATGTGAGCGAACTTTAACCAGACAGGCCAGAACCCGCATGCGGCCGCACGAAGTCTCCCATCAGAGCAGCTGAAACGAATCCGTTTCTCCTCGCGGTTCACTTCTTTGTGTTATTTCTCGAACGTGACGGACGAGAAACGCTCATATTTCACATCACTGATGTGCGTCAAATAAAAATAAATAAAACGTTGCATTTCTGCTCTAAATTAATAATCTAGATTACACACGTTCTCCGCGCGCACGTTACCTGCTCAGAAGTTGACGTTTCACACGCATTGAAAAAAAGACTAAGCATTTACGCAGTTTGGGTTCCTGGCGTGCGTTATTGTGTGCGTGTGCGTGTGCACGCGTGTGTGTGTATTTTGGAGAAGAGTAAGCCTGCTGTTTTCTTTTTTCTAAAGGTCAGAGAGATCGTTTTGGGGCTAAAAGTAGCTGCTGCTAATGAGATTTAAACAATTAGAAGAAGAAGAAGAAGAAGAAGAAGAAGAAGAAGAAGAAGAAGATAATGTAATTAGTTTCGTCTGTCCTGCTCAGGCCCGCACGACACCGTGCGTTTGGTTCCTCCGGACAACGGATTGCTTCTGACGTGACGCTCCGCAGCGGGACTGTTTCTCATTTGGCTTCAGTTTCAGAGGAGACCGGAGGCCCAAACTTCCGAGTCAGCCCTAAAGCTTTGTGATGCTCATATTTCTCACAGTGTTTCTGACCCCCCCACCCACCCACACACAAACACACACACACACACACACACACATACAAACACACACACACACACTTTCCTCTGAAGGTGTCTTTGCTCCGTATGTCCCATGTGCTGCAGAGGTTAAAAGGCCCGTGTAGCTGGCCCGAGAAAAAAAAACAGCCGCAGCGTGTTCGACATCTCTCGGTCTCCCTCGGTATGTTTTATTCATCACCTGTCCCGTTTACCGGCAGCTTGAAGCGGTTTGAAGAAGAGGAGGAGGAGAAGAAGAAGAAGAAGAACTTAGAAACCAAACTAGTGCTGTTATTTAAACTCTGTGTTAACCAGTAACACCTCTCGCAGTATAACCGTTTAATTAATTATTTCTCTTAAAAGTTAAAAAGTCACAAAGGGATGTTGGGACGTTTTTCTTGATTTTCCGGAACGATTTATTTTCACCTTATCAAACCAATACACGTACACACACACACACACGCACGCAGACATATATGAGTATTCAATCCAAACACTCATTGCCAAGCTTCCAAAATAGCTTTTAAAAAAGTAAAAGGAGAAAAACATCTCCATAAATATTTAACTCTCAATATTCATAAACTGGTTGAGTCCTTTAATAACTTATATCGGAATTTATTGACGTATCCACAACTTGTGCATATTTAAAAACACCAAACAACTTATATTTAGTAAATAAAATAATACTAATATAAAGGAAATTGTTTTTGCTTCAGTACCAAGAAGCTGAAATTGATCATGCGCGTGCACATTCAATACTTAAACATGACACTTGAACAAAGTTATTGTAGAAACGACTGGCTAATAATAACTATTATTGTTGTGATATTAAAATAGTCGGTTTGGGCGGATGTTTTGTTAATATCACACTAATAATATCCAATAAAAGCACTTAATAATATTAAATCCTAATAATTATAATAATTCATTATTAACTAAAGGGACACTAACAAGCAACACAAACGTTTTATATTAGTCGAACAGTGGCACTAATACTGAATCATTTTTTTCAATAACTGATTTATATTAAATGTCATCATAAATTCACATATACATACACATATTTGTAAATCCCTGGCGGGGAGCAGATGGAGCTTCAGTGTCCGCAGAACTACTCACTGTTTACGGCGTGTCGGTAGCGCTGCTGGCCGCTGAGGAGGCTCTGTCCATTGAGCAGGAGTATTGAATCCAGGGCTGGGCTGTGGTTCACACGGCGGAGCGCGCTGCACAATCTGGACTCGGGCGGAGGGAGAACCGGACCAGAGATCCACAAGTCACTCACTGGTGGCGGTGTGGTGGGGGAGGAAGGGAAGGAATAGGATGAGGGGGTGGGGGGTGAGGGGTGAGGCGGGGGACGACGACAGCGCGTGAAGCAGCGGAGTGAAAGAGGTGCGCGGAGGATGCTCGTCTGCCGGGAAGGAGAGGCGAACAAGAGACTTCTGTCGTCTGCCCTCGAGCCGTGGATCCGAGCGCGCGCGCGACAAACTTGATATTTTCGATGGACTTTTTTCTCCGCGTCCTCACCTTTCACGCTTTTGTCAAAGCGCGTCTCTCTGTCACAAGTCTGCCCTCCACTGAACTCATGGCTTCATCCTCGGAGAAAGACAAAAAGCGTAACTACTACAAACAAAAACAACAAATAAACAAAAACGCAGCCGCGGGTGGACAAAACACGGACTTGACCGGAAAGCAACCCCAAAAAAACACACACACACACGCACACACTCACACACACACGCAAAAGCACACTGGCGTCTGACTTTACAGCAATAGCGGGATTTATCGGCGCAAAAGGAGCGGGTTTCTAATCAGTGTGTCACTTTCAATCGTTCCTGTGCCAACGGGCGCACTGACTGATAGAGGGAGGAGAGAAGGGAGGAGAGACAAAGAGAGCGAGGGAAGGGAACGGAGGGAGGGAGCAGAGGAGGCGTCAAAAAAAAAAATAATAATAATCTGACCCATGAAAGCATTTTGTGGTCCGGACGCATAATGAGATAAAGAAGTGTCCGTCAAAACTTCTTTATTTATTTTACTTTTAGAGGCGAGTCTGAACAGACCCACGGAGGGGACGCATGCACCCACGCGGGGATGCTTTCGTAAATTGACTCTTGACTCCACGAGCTCCCCATTCAACACAAACAGTTGCGTAATACTTTTCTAAATCCTATCTTGGCTGACATCTTCTTCTCTGGGCCGCGTGCCGCGCGCAGCTGCCTACCAGAGAGACCTTGACAGAGATAGAGAGCTCGTGTTGGTACTTGGAGAAAGACTATTCGTGCTTCACGCAGCATGGAGGAACTTATCAGCTCCCCTTTAATACGTTCACACATTGATAGATGCCCTCAATGCAACGCCCCCCCCCCCCCCCTCCACACACAAAACGCACGAGCATTGTCTGTCATATGTGTGCGTGTGTTTGTATATACTGAACATGAATATATACAGAGAAATACTTCGTGCTCATACAGGTGGTATGACACACGCGCACACAAACACGCGCACACGATATAGCCTTGACCTGTGACTTGACATGTCACGCGGTGTCTAATACATAAGGAAGTCGGCGAGGGTCAAACGACGTGGAGTGATTACTGAGTGCAAACATAATATTTATAATGAAACAGTTTCATTAATGAAAATATTTTGGGAAAACAAATCTTTGTTTTAATAAATGCAGATTTGCTGCATTAAAAAAGTGTGTGTGTGTGGGGGGGGGGGGGGGGGGGGGGGGTCCAAACATGTGAACAGAAACACTTGTACGAGAGTTTTATATTGTTGTAACGCGGCAGAACATATTCGACTCTTGATATTTGACTGATTTCGCCCTCGACTCTCAGCCGAGTCACCGAGGCTCCTCTGATTTACATGCGCCACTGTCTCTGCTGCGGCCTCACGCCACGCGAACTGCGACAAGGGACTTCTTTCATGCGCGCACGCACACAGGCAGCTCACTCTTTTTTTTTTTTTTTTTAAACGAGAGCCTGCCAACCAAATTGAGCAACAAAACTGCAACACTGTGGCCTCTGCCTGCTGCAGATGTCACGGAGCTTTGAGTTGGTGTGTGTAGGGGGGCGTGCGTGCGTCGCCAGTCGTACGCGTGGAGAGCTTTCCAGGAAATAGACTCGAGCGATTCAGAGGCCTGCATGATTTTTCTGAGTGTTTTCCTCTTTGATCAATATCATAGAATGCATATTATGATAATCAACGCCAAAGCATCACTAACGCCTTTATACTCAACTCACCAGTTTACACTTAAACCAGAAGCTGCTTCAGAGACAACGACTGACTCTTCACCACTTTACATTTACAGTGAAATATTAGTAATAAACTATATATATTTTTTAAACACCTTGGACTCACCTCTATAACGCAGCACGGGGATCAGACACCTGGCAGCTCTACTGCGGATGCGACGCGAGAATTAAATGGAACCAGCCGGTCTGCGGAGAGCCACTCCGCTGCTCGCTGCTCATTCGTCAATATTATTAAATATGATAATGATGGTGACGGTGATGACAGTGCGCGCGCGGGGGTTGAGGCTGTTCCGCTTGTCTTTTCCTTTAAAGGCAGGCCTATAGCGGCAGAGGAAGAGCGTATTAAACAACTTCTAAAAACACAAAAGCTTGTGATATGAGCAGGTTGTCGCGAGGCAGCTCGGTGACATTACGAGTCTCGTGCAGCTATTTTTATTTCATCGTCAAGGGCTCATTAGAGGTTGAAAATAAGAGCGTTGCAACCCAATTTTAAAGTTTTTATTTCTCACCATGCAGGGCTGTTAAACCCAAAGTGTCAGCGGGGTTGTTGTTTTTGGAATAAGAGGACATTCAGCTCCAAGCTGCCACTTTGGTCGAAAGAGAAGGACACATCATGTGACCTGCGGCCTCCGTAGTTTATTTAGGCAATTGTCTTTAAATCAATTAGACGCTTGGAAACTTGATGTGCATTCACATAAACATTTCGTTTATTTGTTGCTCCACGAGCTCCCATTAAACTCGGAGCATAATGGATGTATTTAATTTTTCATTAATTTCTGCCTAAATGCAGTGAGAACTCAACGAAAAATTGATGTTTGCTTAATATGTAATTACTTTACGTGCACACAAAACAAATGTCACAACCAAAACACCACGAAGTGAACGGGAGCCTCGTCACTTGCCTCTGTGATTAAATATTGAATCCGTTTTTCTCTGAGATCAGGAGGGAAAAGTTTCCCCATGTTGTCAACTTTAAAGGCTACCTTGGTCCTGCAGGAAGTGGACAATAACACCAGAGCGTGTTGTGAACATCGTCATATTGCATTGCACCGTATATTTACTCAAAGAAATGTTCACACACACACACGCACGCACACACACACGCACACACACACACACACACGGTGTGCATTTGGTTTCACATCATCATGCAACGACATTCGGCTGCAGCGGAGGCTGAATTATTGAAGCCTGCAGAGCTCCTGCGCTGCATCACTTATAAACATTTTTTATCTATTTTCCCATTTCTTGGGGGGGTCTAGGAATGAGTAAAACACACCACAATGCCGCGAAGAACAATTAAATTATTGATCCCTAAAATAGAAACAAATTGAGAGGACTGGTGTGAATAATTGATGTGGATTTTTTTATTTGTGCCTGAAGCTTTGTGTCAAAACATGATTGTGATTGCAGAGCAAATGCGGGGCAGTTATTGAGAACACGTTTGTGCGACAGGTAAGTGGGGAGTGTGTGTGTGTGTGTGTGTGTGTGTGTGTGTGTGTGTGTGTGTGTGTGTGTGTGTGTGTGTGTGTGTGTGTGTGTGTGTGTGTAGGCTCGGTGCTGTGACCGATCACCCCCACCTTTTTTAAGAAAGAAAAGAATAACACACTCGTATTTATTTCACATCCAGGGAGCTGACCGATTTATAAAAAGTGAGCTTTTGTGATTTGAAACAGAACTCCGGCCCACACTCATTTAAAAATTCAAGCAAGTCAGCGGAATATTTTAGAGAAGAATGCATCTGGGTTGGATCAAACAACAAAAAAAAACTGAAACATTAATAATTGTTTAGTTGTTTTAAGAGTAAATGTACATCATGAAAGTATAAAGAGAAAGAGATGCATGATTGATATTTACATGAACTCTATTTACACGCTTCAAAAAAATAAAAATATTCAAGCCAAATAAATGAAAGAAATGTTCTTCTTTTGAACCGTTTCTATTCATCGTGCACGAGCTCATCTTTTCCTCAGCGTGTCACGTGCCTGCAGCTGGGACGCGGTTTTTGTACGATTTCGTTCAGACTGTCTGTTTGAATGAGGAACGCACCCGGCGTCATTTGTGCAAACAGCGCGGCTGTGTGGTGGAAAAAGAGGAAAAGACAGAAAGAAGACAGAAAACACTGGAGGAAAAACACAAAAACAAAACACAAAAAATACGAAATTATAAAAGAAAGTGTCAGAATAAATTAGATGTCTGCACCTTAGATTGCCTTAAATGTGTGAGGAAAAGTATAAGAATAATTCAAGCGTCTCTGTCGGCGTTATAATTTCCTGAAGGCAAATTATTTTTGGTCAAATGATTTTAATTATCTATTTGGGACAGAAGTTAATCAGACAAATGAAGGTGCGCGTGAAGATAACAGGTCAGGAGGTTGTTGCCTAGAAACCTGCAGGAAACCGTCTCCTTACACATTGAAATAAAACTAAAAACTAAAATATTTCGATTACGCTGTCATTTGTAAGCATTGGCAATTAACGAACCTTTCTTAATCGGATTAATTAACGAACAAAAATCAATCCGCCTGATTGGATTCTCGTCGGTGTTTCACACCACAGAGCGCTTTTAATTTATTCATGACAATGATGGTTGTGTTAGGAGCTCTCTGTTGTACTGCTAGTATGATGATGATGATGATGATGATGATGATGATGATGAAGATGATAAGTGAGACAACATATATTAAAAAAGAAGCCGTCAAGGCCAAGAATATGGTGTAAAGTCTGGCATCAGAAACTGACCTGAGGACGGAAACTCAGGTAAAAATAAATAATGAACATAATAAGTAATGAATGCAGTGTTATAATAATTATAATGTCCTTAGAATTCGACCAAATTAGCTATAAATCTATAGACCTACGATACCAATACTATTATTAATAATAACAATAGCAATAATAATACGAAATAAAATAGTAAATTAACAAGAGATTTGCTTATTTTACCCACACAATACGACTACTACGATTATATATTATAATTATATGTTAGTGAAAATAATAATTAAAAAAATAGTAGATTAACAAGAGTCATTTGTCTATTTTACCCAGTAATAACAAAAAAATAGTAACATTATTAATAATAATAATAATAAAATAATAATACCTTTTCTTCTCCTTTTTTTGTAATTTCTATATGGTTCCCAGTGTTCCGCTAAATTAAACGCTCGTGCTGGTTACAATCACCTCTAATTGAAAACGAAAGTAACGAACTCATAACGAACAACAGACGCGTGACACAAAGCAGACTATTAAACAAAAACCTGGGCGAAAATAAACAACGTAATTTTCTTTGCAGAACACCTATTTTCATATTTCTGTTGGTTTCGCCTCATTGAAGAGAATCGAGGAGGTTTACGATGTAAAGTTTAGACGCTGATGGACTCATCTCTGTATTATACCTGTACCCGCTAATACACAGATGAATGGGAGTTCTTCTCAGAGAAGTGTGTGATTCTGCAGCTCTAATATCCCTCTGGTCGGATTAAAGAGTGACCGATTGGCCAAAGCCCTCCAAATGGTTGTTTTTAAAGGATGTATCTCGTTTCTGTCGAGCATTAATTTGTCTTTTACGGCACTTTCAACTCTTTCCCCAAATTGCTTCCATGCAGAGGTCACGACTCACGAGTCCATTATTGCTCCTTAACACCATTTTTCTCTCCGCAGGCGCCGAGAAGCTCCAGAGACTCAACACTAATACCAGTTTAAAGTTGTATCACCCACTATTCGCTCCAATAAGAAAACGTAACTGAAATAATTAAAACAGTTATAATAATAATTATGGAAATTATTTGAGTGAAAAGGCTAGGTATTAATATAGGCTATGCATGGTTTTATTATTTTTAATTTAGATAAAAAAGTAAATCAATAATATTCCTAATTTAAATATGTTGATATTATTATATAATCAACACTAAATAATTTATAAAGTTGTGTGTGTGTGTGTGTGTGTGTGCAAATGTTAACATTAGCAAATTATCAAATTTTAATAAAAAAACTATTTTAATATTACATTATTTATTTCAGATTAGTTACACTCCTTTCTAGCAAACAATTGGTTTGAAGGTTGAGAATATCGACCAACATTTACAATGCATTAAGCATTTATTGATGGATTATCAGCATGTAATGTCATTTTTAACCACAGGAAAAAGAATCTTTCCACACTCCATATTTTTTCTTTTTGGTGGCTTATTGCTGATCTATAAATGATGTATCAACCATTAAGGAAGCCGAGTTACGCAGACAATTTGTTTATAAAAAGTGCCGCATTAGAACTTTAAAAGGCTGATTTGAGATTCTTCTCCGTTCCTCAAGTCAGCTGACCTCCAGAGCCTAAAACAAACTGCACAAGTTATATTTCTTCAGAGCAAACGCGCGTCCATCAGAGACGCTCTGTCTTCATCCCAGCTTCCCAATGTCTGGGCCCTTTGCAACTCACACGCCACGCTTCCCAATGGCTGGGCCCTTTGCAGCTCACACGCCACGCTTCCCAATGTCTGGGCCCTTTGCAGCTCACACGCCACACAGAGGATCGTTTGCCTTTTCGGTAAAAGCCGTGGTCCTTGCTTTTGGCTTTAGGCCCCCAGCCTCCCTCCTCCTCCTCCTCCTCCTCCTCCTCCTCCTCCTCCTCCTCCTCCTCCTCCTCCTCCTCCTCCTCCCAATAAGTCCTTACCTGAAATCAATCCGCCTGCTTAACGAGGAGGCAGCTCGGAGTTTTAGAGAGAGGGAGAAAGGCGGTTGTGAGCGTCAGCACTCTGCACTATGTCATCGGGCGCAAGTATTTGACAGTTGGAATTATCTGTAAATACTTCATTAAACATGTGTATGAGTCCCCCTTCGTGTGCCTCACGCTCCAACTTCTGGTATAAGATTTACAAACGATAACATAAACACTTTGAAAAAGAAATTCAATTCTCATTTGAAAAGAATTGCAGAGGGAGGGGGGGATGGGGGGTGGGAGGTTGGGAGGTTGGGGGGATGGGGTGATTGGGCCCATAAGCAACAAAACAGTGGAGGTCTCTGTAATGAGGTTTGGAAAGTGTGTTCAGTGTTTCAGGGTTTACTCGACCTGCCAGAGGATTGTCTTCCACATGGACGCAACCACAGTTTCCCCAAAGTGCCTCAATCTAAACGGGTGTGAGCCTAGACAGGTGAGCCTATCGTTCATCTCGGGGCTTGGCCCTTTAATACTTTAAAGCTCACTGTTTGGACCCCACACACTCACACACACAAAAACACACGCACACACACACACACACACACACACACACGCACACACACAAACACACACACACATTCACACAGAACAGACAGGAATATTCAGTAAAATAAAGAAAAAGGCTCTCTGGCTCAAACGTATAAGGCTACGCTCACACGCTCACATGCTCACGCACACGCACACGCAGCAGCAGGAAGTCACTCTGAATTCAACTCCGTTCCACCTCTCGCGGTCACACATAACCCCGGCCAACACATGCGCTCATGTCGAGCTGTCTGTCCTCATAACCAGGCGGCCGGCCTCCTCCGGACCAGAGAGCCCCCCACGTCAGGAGCCGGCTGATGTTCGGAGGAAACGGAAAAGTGATCCGGTTTTAAAAGTGTCGGCTCTGAGTTGAGGAGGGAGAAGAGGGGAGGAACCAAGGAAGGAGAGTTTGGGGGTGGGGGGAGTTTCTTTTTCTTTTTGAGGTCGGGAGGACGGGAGGTCGCAGAGCTGCAGATGCTGAAGCGAATAACGACAGATTTTCAACAGCCTATTTACTCCACATGATTGAGGAGCAGGACAAGAATAACGCTTGCCACACACACACACGCACCCGCACACACACACACACACACACACACACACACACACACACTCACACGTACACACACACGCACACACAGATCCTACCATGGAGCATGCTGGTCCCCAAAGCTTTCAGTCGGCAGCGTCACAACCCCGTCTACGACCGGTCACTGCTGGGACACAGACAGTACAAACGGCCTTGTGGGTAAACTAGGGTGGATGGTTTCACTTTGAACCCCCCCACCCCACACACACACACCACCACCACCACCACCACACAAGCCCCCCCCACCCCAGGTAGGCGGGGCCAATGCATTCAAAGTAAATGTCAATAATTTACTCTCTGACACCAATGAGGAAGCTTTCGTCTCCCAAAGTAAATCCCTTTGATTTCTCTAAGGGAGTCAATGATTGAAAACTTGCATTGAGGGGAGGAGGAGGTGGGGGGGGGGGCATACTAGTCTATGAGGAGTATTTAGTGTGTCTAAATGTGTGTGTGTGCGTGTGTGTGTGTTGGCTGGTTCCTGAGTGGCTGTCAGAGCGATACCGATCTGGCCCGCTGTGTGGAGGGGTGCAGGGGTCAGAGGTGAGCTCGCTGCTGTGATCGTGTGTTTGTTATTGCTATGCTGCCCTTGGACGGGTTAACATAGCACACACTGCATCAGCTGGCCCGTGCACTTCCTCTGACACACACACACACACACACACACACACACACACAGAGACACAGACAGAGACACACACACACACACACACACACAGACACTGCTCAGTCAGCGGGCCAGTGAGAGCCGTCTGAGGGTCACTTCCACATGTGTTGAAGGGACCTGAGTGAACTAATCTAAACTGGTGAAAGGTTATCCCACTGCAGGAAAATGGCCCCCAAACTGCTGTCTTTATCCCCTAATGTTCAGATGAACAACCAAGATGTGCATGTGGCTGACGGCTCGAGGCTTTGAAGGTTAAAATAAATAAATATCTATCTCTATATATATTTGATTGCAAGGATACATTTGTGATTTTCTTTATTAACTGATTGGTGGGACACAGACTGGTTCCCATTGCCAGTCAATTTCCACTTTATTTCTACTTTCTTTCTTCTTTTTTTATATATATTTCTTGAATTGTATCATTTAACTTTCACATCACTCCCCTTGCTGAACCATTATACTAGAAAAATAAATAAATAAAAGAGGTATTCTGTATCAATTCCCTTAAATTCTAATATATTTGCTTTAATTTATTAAATATTAAACTTCGGGGCGTTTGAATGCAGCAGGAGTTCATAACAACGGAGCCGCCGGTGGAATCAGCATTTCCTTCTTGCAAACTCATCATAAACTCAACGTCGTGAATCTCTGACTGCGTTACGGTGAATTTATGAACGAGAAACTTTTGTTACAACAGTACAACAGTGTCTCTTTACGACGTGTTTGTGGCAGAAACACGCACAATACAACAACAACAACAACAAAAATCACAAATATTCACAGATAAGATGTTCAGTGGTGGAACTTGAATCAGCACATTTACTCTTGCGCTTTAATCTACATTTGGGGTACTTTGAGTTCCTCCATTTTATGTACCTTTATACTTCTACTCCTTTACTACTCAGATGTAAATCATATTTCACTGTACTTTTTCCATCACCTTCCTGTCCAGTGAAACCCACGTATCTCTACTTCATTTTGAAAGTTTGATATAAACTGAAGGACAAAGTGTTTCCTTCATGTGTTGAGAAAATGTTCCTACTTCTTAAGAAAAATAAAATGACCATAAACACCTTTTTTAAAGGAGTCTTGGATCCGCTGGAAAATGCATCTTCACAAAGCTGTTCTTTTTTAGAGATACAAGGTTCTGACAGGACAGACGCTACAAACACAAGATGATTTCATAGAATATGATGCTCTGCTGTAGAGTAAACTAACCAACAGCATATAAAGGACATAAAAAGCAACATACACATTAATGCAGCAGGAATATTAGTCCAGAAACCTTATATATTATATAAAATGCTGATAGGGAACATTGTACTGCACATATGGATACTTTTCTTGAAGTCAATATACAGTACATTACATTACATGTCATTTAGCTGACGCTTTTTATCCAAAGCGACTTACAATCATACACTGTAGAACAGCTACAGGGAACAATTCGGGGTTAAGTGTCTTGCTCAAGGACACATCGACTAGGGTGGGGATTGAACCACCAACCCTCTGATTGAAAGACAGGTTTGCTAACCACTGACCCACAGTCACCGAAAGTGTACAAAACTGAAGCAGGACAAAGTGCATGTTTTAAATATTCCTAAAAGTATTCAAGCCAGACTTTGATAACGAAGTATCAACCGTCAACATATTGAGGAGAATCAGATTCTGCTGGCGATAAGAAAGTCTCCTGCGTTGACGTCCTTAAAAAGCACACAGTCGCGGATCTCAGAGGAGTTGGTGCATTTGAAATCGACAGGCCTCTTGGCCTCCAGATACTTTTGTGGCGTAGCCTCCATACAAACATAATAGCAGCCACATAAGAGAGCTGCAGAGGCAGCTGGAGCCGTCTGTAGCTGAGCCAGCAGAGGTATGCTAATGGAGTCAGTGGATAGTTCTGTGTGCGTCACAGGGTCTCCTCGGAGTGCGGCGGTCGGATGCCCACCCACCTCCTTCATTATCATACTTCAAAACACTCAACAAAGACCCACTAATACAGAACATGTTGAGGGACGGAGGGCTGGACGCTAAAGACGGGCGGAGATTGAGGGAGAGGATGAAGAGGAGAGTTTCTATTATTTATGGTCCGGTGAGGATTCAAAATCTGCGTGTTCAGGGGCCGAGCCTTATGGCTTTAGAACTGCCGTTAACATTATCGCAACACAGATACTAATATATGGATCCTCCTCAATCTCCTTCACATCCTCGGCTCTTTTATGAAAAGGTATATGTGCGATTGGGGCGAAACGCAGCTTGCTCTTGTCCTCATTTCCAAGTGTCCTTGAGCAGGAAACTGTTACTCTGGACGGGCAACGCGTGCGGCACATTGTGAGGCGCTTTGTCCGCCAAGGTAGAAAGATGGAAAATAAATAAACGTACAAGTTCACTAATAAATCCCGCATCAAATCCCTTTTCTGAGGGGAACGCCGTTGGTGGACATTTGCACTGCTTTTACATTTGATACAAGTTTTCCACTCAGGGTGATAGTAGATGTGTGTGCGTAAATGTCTGCACGCTCTCAAATGCATATATGCAGTTACTTGTGTGTGTGTGTGTGTGTGTGTGTGTGTGTGTGTGTGTGTGTGGTGTTTTTTTCATGCTGTGAAATGAAAACAAATGGGAATCCTAAGCGGGGTGAACATGACGGATGGAGCTGCTCGGAAGGGAACAGAAGCATTAGTGTATATGGAGAGTGGTCTGGTTTGGCACATGGGTTGTGTTTGTGTGTGCGTGTGTGATGGGGGTGGGGGGGGTAATAGAGGAATGAGAATGACAATGCAGATGAGGGGAATGGAGTCAGTGAAGGTCTGACATTCTGAAATACAAACTCACTCTACTCTCCAAGCAAGTGACGCGCCTTTTTTGTAAATCGTGGAACTGGTTTCGTGGAGCTGAAGTTCGCAGGGATTACTCAACTCATGAATGAGCATAAAACCACTCAAATCAGGGGGAGAAAACAATAAGGTGAAAAGGACCAACGATGATGATTTAAGTTGGCAGCAGAGATTACAATGTGTCTGTGTGTGTCTGTGTGTGTGTGTGTGTGTGTGTGTGTGAGAGGTGAAAGGGCCATGTAGACTAGACAAGAGGAGTGGGTAAGTGAGGGAGGGACAGCAGCAGCCGACACTTTTCTCAAACCGAAGTTGGACCTGTTTTATCTCAGAAGGAGGAGAGACAGAGGGAGCGAGGTCTTTGCAGGGACAAGGGGGGCGGGGGGTGTAGGACGAGGTTGCTGTAGGTCTGGGGGTCCGTCTGTTTGTCTGTGAGCTGTGTGGAGGGCCTGCTCCTGGGGCTAACTGATTAGGCCGTAATTTGAGGGGTGTCTTGAGGGACCCCTTTTTTTCGCCCACCACCCATGGGAGGCTGGAGGAGGTGCAACAGGACCCCGAGACGTACCAACACACACACGCACGCTTATGAAATGATGGATAAGCAGACGTGGGGATTGAGAACAGGAAGTGATGATTTAAACAGAGTGCCAGAGACGCCAGCAACAGAGCTACTTACCTTCCTTCTCACACGCACACACACACACACACACGCACACACACACGCACGCACACACAAAGCGGCTGTAATCAATATTTAACTGAATCAGCGATGAATCACATGACTACTTGTTTGCAAAAGTGTTGCTGGTAGTGATGAGCCTAAAAAAGTCGTCCCCTCAGCTCTACAGAGTTTTATTGAGCATCTTTCAGCCCATAGTTTCGGTTTTAATCTAACTGCTTTCATCAATCTGGATCTCTGACTCAGCAAGCAGTTGTTAAGCAGGGAAGTAAAAATACTATTAGTTGAAAGGAATTCACTCAAGTAAAAGTATACTTCTGTAAAAATGAACTTGGATAGAAGGAAAAATTAGATCAGTTAATGTTGAATGAACACCTTTAGGCCACAAATTAAATTGCATTAACGTGTCATTACAGGACAAACCAACAATACATTCTACAGATGCAGCCAGCTATGTACACAACCCAGTATCAATTATACATACACAACCACCTTCCTCACTGCAACCGCACACGAATTAACCAGAAGAAGAGATGAAACTCAGACAAATACACACAACAAATGGTACATAAAAAGCCTATGGTGGGTGGAATAAACAATATTATATATATATATATATATATATATATATATATATATATATATATATATATAATGTATACAATGTAAACTGTAGGGACTGCAGAGCCTCAAAACACACATATTACAGCTGTGGTGTTTACACAATGCGGAGCGCGCGCACACATCGTTTTAATGTTAGTGAGCGTGTTGTCGTACTCACGTCTGTACGTCATTCAGCCGAGCTCACTCGCGTCCACCAATTGGTCCACTCCGGTCCCATTATAACCAGTCGACCAAGCCTTTATGTCCCACTGAGGCTCCTTAAAGTTTCCGAAACAAGCCCTCTGAGGGGGATTAATGTCACAAACAACAGCAAGTCCTCCCGCAGTGAAGGAAAAATGTCCTCTGTACGGAGAAATTATCTAAAGTTACGAACGTTAGGATGTTAGCTAGTCCCAACATGCACCTGTTCGTGGGTGTGTTTGATTTGCCTTAGCGGGCTATTGTGATTAATTTAGGTAGATTCAACATTTAATTAAAAAAAATTAACTATAATGACATGATTTGGGGATTTATTGCATTATTGTGAATGTTTTACTTCTGTTCACAAACTGCTGGCATCGGCCCGGGTCTCAATGGTAGCACACTCCCGCCAGTGAACGCAATTACGTAAACGTCCATCGTTGCGTCACTTCCGGGTGTGGCGCCCCCATCTGCCCTCGTGTGGCCACAGACACTCCAGCAGCTTCTTCTCTGCTGCGGCCAGTGGTGGAATACAGTCTGTACATGTCGATTAGAGGTACTTGTACTACACTAGATTATTCCATTTCATGCTACTTTATACTTTACATCTCAGAGGTAAATATAATACTTTTTACTGTCAGCTTTAGTTACTTTACAAATGACAGTTTTTCATCCTCTCCCTGTTGGGTGAAAACCACGTATCTCCAAATGTGTTGATATTCTGTAATGAACTAAAGGATGAAGTGTGCGTAAACAAAATGATCCTACGTCTTATGGAAAATAAAGTATTTAAAACCACTCTTGGATCAGCCTGAAAAAGAACTGACACAAAGCTAAAAACAGGGCCTGTTTTCTGAGCTCATGAAATGTTTAATACGTGGTTCTCACAGGACAGCGACACTATAATCATATGATGCTCTTAAAGAATATGACGCATTGCTGTATATTAAACTACCCAACATGATAGAAAGGCGTTATGCAACATACACATTAATGGAGCAGTAATATTAATCCAGAAACATCATATTTACTAGTAAAATACTAATATTTTCATATTTCATACTTCAAGTATATATGACTGAGTTATTATTCTCCCAGGTATTAGTACTTTTACTAAAGTAAAGGATTGTACTTCTTGAAAGGCTTCTTTCTTTGGTTCCACTTTCACACAATACTTTTTTACGTGAGTTTTTTTTCTTATATTGTAATAGATGCAACTTGAAATGTAGCAAAGTACAATACTTGTGATTTAAATACAATTACCGATCTTTTTTAAACAGTAAACTTCCACCCTGCGCAGCAGACACATTTCTAGCCTACTGATGGGTATTTCCACTATTTTGTCCACTTTATCTATATCAACGAGGGTTGGATGAACGACAGAAACGCCTCTCTGTATCAACAGCACCCCAAACTACCTCCTCTAAAATGAGCATCCAGTTGAATTAACACCTCTCAGAAGCAGTTTCCACAAAAGCTGACATTAGTCACAAAATGAACCAAGGGAAAAATGAATACATCAGCCCATTTTAGTCCAGTCACCATGAACGTTTCATATTCTAACCAATACAGACAACATAATAGCTGTAATTAAGGCAGCGTATGATATTTATTGCAGTCGCTTTGAAACAAAAAAGCTGATATTTATCTGGTAATTACAGGTACTATAAAGCTCAGCCCTGCTTTGTTTCCCTCAGGTTGTTTGGCCATCGCCATGACGCTGTGTGGGTCTCCGCTGTCTACAAGCAGCCTGCAATCTCCCATTAGATCAGACGCTATTAGGGCAGAGAGGAGTCACTGAGCAAACAGTCTCCCTGCCTCTAAAACTGGGTTATCTAATCTAGTCAACAGGGGATGAGCTGGACTTTGGAGTTCACAGACAGACAGGGCAGTTTGTCCACAGGGATTGTTTGGCACGGGGGAATAAAACGCCACTCAAGATCAGACGAGTCTTCATTGGGCGCCCCCCCACACACACACACAAGACGGCCCTCCTTGAGCTTTACGAGTGGGGATCAGATAAGAGTTTGTGGAGGTACTTTGTTGAGGGTCAGATAACGTCTGGTGCTGATGATTGGAGACGTGGTCCCTCGCAGGCAACTGGCATTAGATGTGCTTCAGTGAAAGGTTTACGTTTTGTAGCATTAACCAAACCGGCATGCTTCGGTCAGGAGGATTCTAGGTGATGTGTTTTCCTCACGTTTTTTCGTTCGCTGCAGTTGTTCCTCCCGTCCTCACGGGCCCTGAAAAGACCCCACTACACTGTTTGTGTTGTGATGTAATAGAACGCAAGAGAGTGTGTGTGTGAAAATGATTTTAAAAGTTCAGCCGAAGCATCAGCATTGCGAGTCAAACAAATAAAGATGTGCTCCAGCAAATTATTTGTGTTTCACAGAGAGCGATTTCCTGCCGAGCTGCAGAGGAGAGATAGTAACACGAAGAGGGAAGTTCGCGCTAAAAACACGATAACTTTGGACGACACCAAACTGATTTGGAATGATTCTCATTGAAGTTATGTGCACAGGGAGGACACCTGATCTCAGTCTGGAAGTCTCGACCGTGTCCCAGTTAGTGAACCCTCTTCACGCCGATCAGACGCCAACACGCTGTAATAGTCGCATTTGTTTTCGTCTCATTCATGCGATCCATCCTCTCCGACCTCTTTTTTCTTTCCCCCAGCGTGTACGTCTCCATCTCCTTTCGCTGTCTCTTCTGCTTCACGGCTGAGCGCTTTGGTCCGGGTGGTGTACGCTGGGCAGGGCCCGGGCCCCCCGGCCTGCCCAGCGTCAGGCTAAGTGCCTCTGACAGCCCACCGCACAGTTATTAACTGTGATCCGCCACCACAGGGCCCGGGCAACCCCGCTCCGAGGGGAGGGTCCACCAGAGGGCTCTGCTGACACAAAGACCGCTTTCACCTCCCTGGCTGTCTCCTCTGCACTCCGCCATGGACGCTAATACATATTCACATCGTTTCATATACTGTGCCTCTTTTTCTAATATGGCTCTACTCATGTGGGGCTGCTGGGAAGCTGCTCTGCCAACCGTCGAGGCCCCTGAAGCAGAGGGCCGCTGAATAGAGATGCTTTTAGGACAATTATGAAGGCGGTCCGTTTATGGGGGGATTGCTGGAGGGCACACGCACACACACACACACACACACACACACACACACACACACACACACACACACATACAGTAACATGCGGCCTCGGACCTCCTCTGCTTTATATTGCGTGAGGAATGCCGTCCATACATTTGTGGCTTTTATCCGTATAGGTGGTCTGCAGCGCTGTTTGTGGTGCGCTCGCCCTCCGGTGTCCCAGCCAGCCCTCCTTTTCTCTTTCCTCAGGATGTGGGAGACCGGAGAGCCATCAGCCCCCCTTCAAACAACAACACAACATTGGTCATTAGATGGCAAAATTGGGAGAGAAATAAATAAATGTTAGCGAGGAGGAGGACAGAGAGAGAGAGAGAGACAGACGAGGAGAGAGAGTGAGATAATGACAGTTGACTATGTTTAGCCCCCAGAAAGGCATCGGGATAAACAGCAGCTCGTCCGAGCTAACAGGAGGGCTTTAAGTTGCCGAATTGAAAACCCCCAAAGCCACTTTTTCCTGCCCACATTGGCCATAATGAGAGCCCCGCCATTCAATTGTTGAATAGTTGAGGCTTTTTCCCTTTGAGGTGACTGGCTTTAATATAGCAACACTGCATACACAGTGGAGCGATGGACGTCCCCAGCGGTGTTCAAAGCCGTGGCGGGATAAGGACACGGCTGACATGCATTATTCCTTACAAAAGCTGCCCTTTGTTTGCTTTATGCTCAGATCCCACAAATTGCCGGCTTTGTCCGTCAACATTTTTTATTTTGGGTATAATCCTTGTTTTACCCTCCTAGCATCCCCCCCTCTTCTGCTGTCCTCTTCTTGGTGTGTGTGTGTGTGTGTGTGTGTGTGTGTGTGTGTGTGTGTGTGTGTGTGTGTGTGTGTGTGTGTGTGTCGTGGTGTTGATGATATAACTTCACACACAGATTGGAAACATATCAGATGAGTGGTTGAGTTGATCCTCACTGCAGTTCAGCAGAGGCCTGAAAGAGCCTATTCAAAGGTCTCTATCTCGTTATAGAAGTTTATTCTCAGTGTTCTTCTGTCGTAACTCAACAAGAAACACCCGGGTGGGGAAACATCTGATGATCTAAATTTTTTTTCTTTGAGAAATGGAAAGATCATTTTTGTTTGGCTGGAGAGAAAAAATAAATACAAATCATGGAATACATACAATATACAATAGTTTTGAGGAAATCCTGCAGTTTGTCTTGATACCAAACACATCATTTGAATACAACCTCTATCTGTGATCATGGCCTTAAGAAGAGCTCATTCACTCTGCAGACTTCTCGCCATTCTAGTTTGCGTTTGACACATAATAAGATAACAAACTGTTGTCAGAATAGGACATTTTTTGGGTGGGGGAGTTAACAAATGTAGCGTTTCCACGTCCCACTCTGGCGTTGTTTTGGTGAGCTGTACTCTTTACAAACCCTGCATTTGACAGGTCAGGCACCATTAACCGAGCACACTGCCGAGTCAGAGCAGGTCAAAACACCCATTGGCGCCACATGCACACATGCACACATACACACACACACACACACACACACACACACACACACACACACACACACACACACATACACACACACAGCTCAATTAGCCCTCCTTTAGCCTGCGCCTCTCTTAACCCTGCAGCTACTCTTATAAGTCATTACTCTCAGGGTCAAGTGTGATCCCTGTGCTTATCTGCATCAACAACTGGCAAGTGCAGGCGTTCTCTTGCAAACACACACACACGCACACACACACACACACACACTACATACGCTCGTACTACTCTGGTGAGTGTTGTGGGTAATAAAAAGTGATTTAGAGAGGGATTTGATTGAAGAGGCACTACTGCCCTCATGTGCTCTGCAATTTGTAATTACAAATGGTTAAAAGATATCATTTGTGGACGACTAGTGAAATCCCCAACATAACTCACCCTGGCCTCTCACAGAGTCACAAACTTCTCGCTGATCCTAAAATTGGAAACGTGAGCCGTGTCTCTTGAAACAATCCTGTTTTGTGGGACGTTTGCATCACCAAGAACTGCAGCAGTTGGACGGACGAGTTATTGCGTTAGCCGGCGCTATTGGGCTGTAATGTCTGTGAGGTGAAACAGTGAAATGTTTTATCTGAGCTGGATCACAAAGCGTCTCCTCTCTCTGGAGCCTCTTCGGTCTGAAAATGACTCTGGGATGTTGTGGTGGGCTGGGGAGGAAACTCCCTTTCACCACAGCCCTGCTATCGCTGTGGGAGTTCATTATACACACGCACACACACACACACACTACTGCACAGGCAATACACACATTCATAAGCACACTCAATATCTATTGTGGGAGATTATTACACACACACACACAGAGTCTGTGACATGAATACTGGTGGGCAGATGTGGACACCATTTACCACACCATAAACTTACCATCATGAATGTTTCTGTGGACATCCCCTGCGCCACCCATGCATACAGACTCCTCCACCCACAAGGTGTGGTGTGTGTGTGTGTGTGTGTGTCTTTGACACTGAGCCGCTTGTCTTTAAATGGCAGCCATTACTGTAAAACAGATGGAGAAGTAAAACCACTGAGGGGTCACGGGGTCAAGACATGTTCGGGGTATTCCTCGTGTCACATGGTCCACCTACTTGTCTCTCTCCCAACCTTAAAACTGCAATAATCCATATTTTATAATGCTAAATGTTCTGACGTGTTCACCGGCAAATTATCACTTATTCTCTTTTATGAGTGCTTTAGCAAATGCATTTTAGAGTCGTGGTCCTCTTTGTTGTTTCAGTTCACTCTCACAGCTTTCTGCAAATGGCAGCAGCAAAGAAAAAAAGCCGGTAGCCGGCAGAAGACGTCCTTAACCGGCGGGTGAATACAGAGGAACATTTAAAGGTGCTACATTTGAAGCGTAAAGCCCATGGCGTTCATTCTCTGCTCAGGACACCATTGCTTAACTATATCTTGGTGCAGCAAATCATTATTTGAATGTCGTAGAGAGTCGTTGATGGAGAACAAAGTAGAGGTAAAAGAAGAGAGTGAGCATTGGTCTCACGTCTGTCAGGTAGCCAGAAACTTGACTCAGCATGACTTGTGTAAATAGGCTTTAAGCTGAAGCTCTATGAAGGCGATAATGTGTCAATCGTGTATTTACAGCGTATTGTTGTGTCCTCAGGTGGACAACATAAATCAGTTAATGCAGACCATTATTTACCAGGCAAAATATTTCCACCTTGACAAAACTG
Organism: Cyclopterus lumpus; assembly: GCF_009769545.1. Taxonomy (NCBI): domain Eukaryota; kingdom Metazoa; phylum Chordata; class Actinopteri; order Perciformes; family Cyclopteridae; genus Cyclopterus; species Cyclopterus lumpus. Next base: position 18,624,141 of record NC_046986.1, on the reverse strand, counting down.
ATCACGTTCAAAACAGTGAAATAAGTCCTCACCATGTAAAGATACATCAGCATAAACAGACTTTTCAGCTTAAAATAAGTTGTTTACCATGTGAATCTCCAACACCGGTTTAAAAAAAAAAAAAAGGTTCTTTAAATGTTTTGTCACCTTACATTTACTGATTGTTACAAATCCCTAATAACCATAATATTGCCACATATAGGAAACATTACTTTCTTTCGACAAATCTGTTGCCTATTGATTTGCATATTATGACCATAATACAGGTAATGTTCTTCTAATCAGAAACTAATTTGTTCCCCAAAACCAATGAAAGTTAGGAACATCTGGTGTATGTACATATTGAAAGATTTAGTTTTTGTTTTGGTCAGAGTTCGACATGTCAGGGCGTGCTACCTGACTCCTGGAAAGAAACGTCCTGCACAACTCACTGCAGCTTGGAGGTCAGGATTACTCACTAATGGCCACTAACTAGACTCTGATGCCACCCGCTGGTGAATCTGGGGTTTGACATCTCATCAGAATTTGTAGAAATCTTTATTTATATCGTCAGTCAAAAGTACATCATCCCCTCTCTTAAGGTCATGACACTCTCATAACATTGGGAGGCAGTGTTGCAGACCATAGTAAAAACAGAGCGAAGTGAAATCCTAAAAGTCACATTATAAACCAAATGGTTGCCGGTCAGGAGCAGCAACAGGGATGCTGATACTCTTCTGTGTGAGGTCCCTTTGATTTAAAAGAGTGTCGGAGGTGTGCGAAACTAAATGATCCCAGGACGTGGCCCCATTCCTCCAAACATAAGACAACGTCACCGTGTAATTTAAGAGGTCAACTCTCGTCACAGTGAACCTGGGGATGAGCTTGTTCTCCCCTGTTGCAACGTGGAAGTAGGAGCCAACATGAAGTAGGAAAACTAAAACGCAACACACAGATGAGCTTTGTACTTCCCTATTTACAAAAGAATTATTGAACAGGAGTCTGACCAGAACAAAGCGTTACATTCGTAAAAAAATGAAAGAAATAAAAAAACAAATGCCTTGCACAGGTTGAAAGTTGGTACGGAGATCTTCTTCTTCAGTAGCTCATCGTTCAGCAGATTTTTGACTTCACTCGGAGAAATAAGGAATTTAGTTTTTTAAATGAAAAATAAAGGCCTTATTACAATATAATTTGGGTATAAAAAAAAAAAAGAAGTACAACAGAGACATGGCATCCTTTCAAATAAAACACCTGCAATTGTGCAACTGCTGTCAAAATGTAGAACATTAAAAACAAATTGGGTTCAAGCCATCTGAAAATAATAAATACACCCTGGTCAGAATCATGGAGCCCGGTCCTGCGTGTGTGTGTGAGAGAGAGACAGAAAACTCAGTCCAGGCTGTGTCTGTGCTAGTATCCTTGGAGTCCATTATAAACCTTCTGTACAGAGCCCTGCTTCAGAAGACTCCGGATGCCTGCAACAACAGAGCGATGACCGTTAACAGCGGCATGGCATCACACACACACACACACACACACACACACACACACACACACACACACACACACACACACACACACACACACACACACACACACACACACACACACACACACACACACACACACACACACACACACACACACACACACACACTTAATTGCCGATCTCACCATGTCCCCCAGATATTCTACATCATATGCAGACTTAAAACTCTGGAACAAATGCTTGAAAGCGTTGAAATTGTTATTTAGTTATCGTTTCGTTAAATTGGATGACAGTAGGGTACACCACAGCATACTATTTGTCTCCCCCTGCAGGCATAGAGAGTAATTACCCACACACTGTTGACGCTGCTTATGAGGAATACCTTTAGTGCCTTGTATCGATCAAGCTCCAAAGTCACTGGACGTTACATTTAAATACTGCCAAACATCTAATATTATTTGCTTTGTAAATGCCTAAATCTTTTTCCCCCCTTTAAGGACACTGAATTCAATATTCTGAGATTGCCTCCTCACGGCTCTCAACATGGCGACGGCTGAGCCGCCGCCGCAAACAACGTCGACAGCGCTGACAGAACTACAGCGTTCCAGCTATATATTTTTACATAAACAATAGTTGGTTGTTGCTATAGTAATGCTCTGATCATATAGAGACACTTCAGATAGTAACCCTCCCCCCAGCACACACAAATGTCTCACCATCTTTCTGCTGTTCGTTGAGCTGCGTCTGAGGAAAATCCACATCGAAAGTGATGATGAGGGAACCTCGGATGTTAATGTTGTCAAAGTTTGGCAGGCCCTCTCCCTTCTTCCACATTCGAGCGCCGGGCTTGGTGATCTTATCCCTCACTATATGGACCTGTGAGGCAAAGACAGAAGCAACGACTCAATTCCACTGGCAAATTCACATGCACCTCTTTAGTTGTTTACCAACTTTAAATTGCCAGGTTCCAATAGAATCACATGCTCTACAGTCGTTAAAGAACCAGGTATGTACAGAACCTTGTGTCCGTCCAAATGTTCGATGTCCATCTCAAAGCCGATGAGTGCCTCCACCAGGGAGATGGTGACGTTTGTGTACAGGTCATCTCCTCTGCGTTCAAACACAGGATGTCTAAAAAGAAGGGGAAAAAAGCTTCATGTTACTGTACGACATCAAAGTATTTGGTTGTAAATCTCAGACACAATAAATACAGCTGGCTCCTACTTTAGCACTTTGATGCGGAAACGTAGATCTCCAGGTTCGCCGTCGATGTGAGGTTCCCCTATGGTCACAAATAAAGACATTAAAGACGGGTAGTATTTAAAAAAAACTAAACAATTGTTGTATAATAAGTGTTGCATAGATTTACCTTCTCCAATGAAAGGGTACTCCATTTCATCTCTGACTCCTTGTTCAATTTCTACCTCCAAGGTTCTCTCTTCATTTACCAGCCTGTGGTGAACAATACATAACAAATTTTAAAAAGTGTTGCGATAACAAGTGTGTACAACGGCTTTCCTAAATGTTATTACACCTCTGATATAAACTCAGTTGCCCGTTTATTTGGTACACCTAAACAAATGTATGAAATACAGTGTGACTTTGTGCTTCTGTGTCCTGCAATAGTTTGTCCAGAGATCAAACATTTGGGACCGGATCAGAAGCAAAACGGAGAAAAAAGGGTGCCGCAAACTAAATCATCTATAAAAATAGCTGGTCCCGGGTCAGGCCTTGTTTATTGGGAACCAGGACACTTGAAATCAAGCACCGTATAAATCCACTGCCATGATCAAGTCCGGAGTTTGTAATCCCAATTTAAAATGTGTAATATTGAGGACGGCAATGAACAGGAGCAAAGACTTACTTTACATTGGGGCACTCGTCGCACACCATCTCCTGAGTCATCTGGAAGCGGCCGGGTCCGAGCTGCGTCGTCCTCATCTCCTGTCTGCAGTTACACTTCCTCTTGCCGGGGGCTTCTTTGGCTATAGGCTTGTTACGTACGACCTGGGCGACAAAGCAGTGAGTAAATCAGACGTTGAATCAGCACATTTTGCATTTAAAATTACATTTAAATGATAACAATGCAGATTGAATTGATCTTCCCCTCACCTCGACAAAGTTCCCAGAGTACACCTCTTCAAGCATGACCTCCAGGTCTAGAATGATGTCATTTCCTCTGGGGATGTTCCTGTCCTGTTGCTGTCGATTGCCTCCGAACATGAACCCAAAGTCACCAAAGAAGCTACAGAAGGAGGACAAAGTGAGAGGAGACCTTTTTATTTTGTTCTCAATTAAGGCAAAACACAATTTAATTTTGTGATTTAAATTAGTATCATTCCAACTCCACAAATATTCATAAAAAACACTGTTCGTACATTTAAAAAAACAATCTTTTTTTTGGAGCAAGTTTGTAGCAAATATACCAGGAACAGATGTTAATCTTGTAAACCAATTTCCCTGAAGAGTTGGTTCATCCTAATCACAAATGGCATCTTTATCTAGTTTTGGTTGAAATTATGTCTAAAGAGTAAAAACAAATTAAAGAAAAAGTAAATCAACAGGAACATTTATCTTCAGAATCAGTGTCTCACTGACACAAAGTTAATGTAACCCAATACTCTTGATAATGAAAGGCACACAACGTCAACAGTTTTGTTATTAACCATATATTTGGTTAAAAACAGGAACTCCATTGTAAACGGTTCCAAGTGACGTCTGGATTATCCACATTAACAATGAAGTTATTGTTTGGGTTAAGTGGACTTTAGGGCTAAGCCATTTAACGACATTCAGTAAAGTTTCCCATTGGCTGTTGACTGACTGTAAAAAAATTTTTTAGAATCTAAGCTCAAGACACCCACCTGGAGAAGATATCGTTGTGCGAGCTGTGGTGACCCTCTTTGAGTCCATCTTCTCCATACGCATCGTACTGTTTCCTTTTCTCCTCATCTGAGAGCACCTGAAAAAACAACAACAACCTGTCAGTCACGGAACAAACAAATACTACAATGTTTTTATTCACATTTCATACAACATGTGGAACCACACACGCCTTTTCAATACAATTGAATCCAAATGTTATGAAACAAGACCTCAAACACCATCACATGATTTGTATAAAAGAATATTCAGAAAAACAGTACTATTTACATAACATTGTTACATAAGATACGATATAACTATATTTATCCCCAAAGGAGCAACAGTTGCAGTACAAAGTAGGAAAGAGTGTTAGTGTGAAAAAGGACAACATTTTAAATAGCAATAAAAGGTGAAGGTATAAATACAGATATGGTATGTAGATGTGGATAAGAACTGTCATATAGTTACACACTTTATGTACAGGTGTTAGTGTAATATTGTGTCCACGTCATGTATATCAAAATCACACGACAAGTCACGGTTATTTATTTTTAGAGCAACGTGAACATTTGATAAAAAAACACCTGCAAACCTGCTCTGAAGCCCCTCCCACTTATCCACGTCTAGCTTTCCTGAACGCCAGCTGTGCCGCGTCACAACCAATCAAATGCGGCCACACGGTCTAGTCGACCAATCACAGGGGCCGTTTCCAACAACAACCAAACAGCAAGCGTACAAAAAAATGACTTTTGTATCTCTCTACAATCTACAGTTTATTCACAGTCATGCAAATAAAACCACCTTTAAATTTAAAACAACTTTCCAGTGTCCTCTCCACAACTCCCACAGAGTACACTTCATGTGCAACTTCACCTCATAAGCTGCTCCCAGGTCTGCAAATTTGTCTGGAGCTTTCGGGTCGTCCTGGTTTCTGTCAGGGTGTAACTGGAGAGCCAGCTTTCTGTAGGCCTTCTTGATGTCCCTGATGGATGCACTCTTTGTCACCCCCAAGATCTGATAGAAATCTCGCCTACAAGAGAGAGCGAGATGAGGGTAGGGGGTGGTAGCAAGGGGGTTATGGACGACACACAAGAAGGAGCAAAATGGATGTTACATAAAACACTGTTGTCACGTTTAAAGGGTGAATTATAAACAGGCACCGGGGAGGACGCCGCGGGTGTAGCTTAGCTTGTATGCTAGCTATCAGCTAACTAAGCTAGCTCGCGATTAAAAATAACTAAAACACAACCGTTACAGTACCGACTGTAAACACGTAAGATAGGCATCAGCTAAACGTGAAAATAAATTCGTATGCGCGCACTACTAGCTCGGCGCGTGAACCTGATCCGGTACACACACGTTGGGAGCTAGTCTGGACCAATCACAGTGGAACATGTGTACCACCTGGCGATGCTGAGTGAGAACTTACCCGGCGAGCACCGCGGTGATAACGTAAAAAAGCAGGCAGCACACATTGCAGAGATTCATCGCTTTGGTCGCCATGGATCTCCCCCGGGTTTCTAATGGGAAGTAGCTAAAAAGAACAGCCGGCTTTTTTGAAGGTTGGATCCCCGGCTGCCCGTCACGAGCCTTCTTCCTCCTGTCAGAGAGAGCCCACCCACTGGACGTCTCCGTCACAAAACACCCCGCCCTCCATTAAAGAAACACATCTCATCCTTCTGGATATAGCATCCGATTTTTGTGTAATAGTGTAGTATATATATTAATATATATGTATACCTTAAAATAGTAATACAATAATAACATGGGGCTCCGTAGTTTGCACAAGACGGCATCCAGTTTATTTCTCTCTCTACACACACTCGTATAACAAGTTGTTCCTCTTTCCGGTGTATACTTCACAATAAAAGCACAAGACATAAACACTGGAAAACTGCTTCCTAGAGAGCTGTTCAAGTAAATCAATATGATAGCTTCAATAGTTGACGTAGCAAATATAAGTATATAGTTAAATACAGCAAAAATAGCACCGTTTTCAAACTAACAACAGGCGACTCTAAAGCATTAAAGAAACATATTTCATCCGTCTGCTGATTATAGCATCTGTTTTTGTGTGTTATAGTGTAGTATATCGTTTATAATAGTAATACAATAATAATACGGGGGGCAAGACGGCAACCACTTTTTTAAACGAGCACGGTTTTCAAACTAAAACTCTAGCGCGCGCCCCCGCGAGCTGCGCGCAACAGATGTCAGCTCGGAGGAGGGCGCCAAATAGGAAGAACGACAGACGTTTAGAAAGAGCTGCTAATCACAACAAACCGGGTCCACGACAGGATCCCCTCTCGTCTCCACGGTCCCTTATGTACGACCCATCGAGGCGGGACACCGCGTAGCCTGGAGGACCACGAAGGCTGAAAGTAAGAGCAAAGACGGGTCTTTTTGTGTGTCCGGTTCCCCGCAGCGCTAGCTCACGGCAGCTAAGTCGGTTCTAAATGAAGTCCACTTTGAGAGAACACGGCACAGCTTTCGTGCTTCCAGCTACCAAAGTAACGACACACTTTTCATATGTCGCCATTAAAACAAGAAGGGAGTGTTGAGCACGCTTAGCTGTGTCGACAGGATTAGTTTAGTTTTTAGCTCGGCTTGGCTCGCGTGCCAAACGTGGTGTTATAATAATAATAATAATAATACATCGAATTTATATAGCGCTTTTCAAAACACACAAATACGCTTTACATAAGGCATAGACATACAAAACTAAACTAAATAGAAAGACAAAGAGCAAACAAACAAACAAATAGAACATTTCAGGTAAGAAGAAAACTTGAGAAGCTCTGAGGAATGAATCATATAGTGGAGGGTAGAGTGCAGGGGTCAGCAGGTGGAGGCGAGTTTGAAGAGGTGGGTTTTGAGTGCTTGTTTGAATGATGATAGGGTGGGAGCCTGACGGATGTGAATGGGGAGGGCGTTCCAGAGGGGGGTGCAGCAGCTGAGAAGGCCCTGTCACCCCAGGTCCGGCGCTTGGTCCTGATGATGGTCTTCAGAGTGTTTGCACCAGCGGACCTGAGGCAACGGGTTGGGGCTTGGAGGGGGAGGAGGTCTGAAAGGTAGGGAGGGGCCATGTTGTTTATATAATGCAGAACATTTGCACTGTTATTCAAAATCACAGAGGGACATTCTTGCACGTCAGTCTGTCATGTGTCTTTTTCTTAAATGTCCTTTTCTCTTCAGACATGGAGGCAGACAGTGTGAGCATATGGCCACGCATGGAACCCTTCTTACTGGGTGCCCTGCAGGTGAATATGCTCATCCCATCTATTCAATGCATTGTTGATGCCCAGTGAATGCAAATGTAGTAAAATAACTGGAATGATTGCCTTTTCACAGGTGGCTCCCTCCTCCAAGCTCAGCTTGCACTATCTTCGCAAGATGGCGATCTACGTGCGGACACGGGACGGCTGCTTCCCCATTTTGGGCTGGCCCATGTGGAGGCATATTGCCTGTGGAAAGCTGCAGCTTCCGGAAGACCATGCGTGGCTCTATTTCGAGACCTTTGACCTGCTTAACGGCCACACGCCAGAGGAGAGGCTGGAGTGGGCGGAGTGTCTTTCCCAGTGCTCCTCCAAAGGTGAGCTGGATCAACAAAGAAACAAGGTAACCAATTGTGCAAATAATAATAATAACTTTATTTATATAACACCTTTAAAAACAGGGTTTACAAAGTGCTCTACATAGAAGCAAGGCAAAACACAACGTCAATACAAGTAAACATTTCAGAAAATACAGGAGGCAAAGGCGACCATGCCAAACGGCTCAGGTTACCTATATGTAATGCTATCTCATTGTGACGCATGACCCGTTTCCTGTCTCACATCTGAGGCTTTGTTGTTGTGTTTTTCCCCCGGAGTTGTTGTTGTTGTAACCCTGCTCTCAAATTCCAGTCGGAGCTCTACATTGATATGCGCACCTTGTTGTCCCCTTTTCACTCCAGCTGTCTGTGGACACACTGCAGTTCCTCCTCTTCCTCTACATCCAGCAGCTGAACCGCGCGTCTCTGCGCACCTCTCTGATCGGTGAAGAGTGGCCCAGTCATCGCACTCGCTGCCCCTCTCCATCCGACCGGGAGGCCAAGACTAGCTCTCAGAACAAGGTCCTTGTTACTGTGACGGGCAAAATAAAATATTATTACATGCTGTGCAATATTCTGTTGTTCTGATTACTGCCTATTGGCCAGTTAGTCTTCTCTTAATTCTTCATGATGTGCTACTCATAGTCTGTTTGGTTCCACAGAACTGGGATGATCAGGCTCACCTGTCATTTGTGCAAAGCCATCTCGCTGAGATTCTGGAGCTGCTGGTGGAGCCCGGCCAGCTGTCACAATCTGGACAGGCCCTCAGAGATTGCCAGGTTTGTGGTTAGGTCTTATTATTCAAGTGACAAAGGGGTCTCTCCTGGTAATGCAACTACAGAGAATTATCACCCAAATCTGCAGCTCCTTTTGGCTTTACATACATTTGTAGAATAGCCACTATAGGTTTTGGCAGATACAATCATATGTGCTTTGTTTACATTTCGACTCAAATGAAACTCAAACAAAATAAAAATTACGATCTAACGTCTGTGTTTTTTGCCAGATATCCCTGGAGGCTGTGCGGAGCTTGGGCCTGCTCCTGGAGGGCTCGGTCTGCCACGGCAGAGCGGTTCAGCCCGTCCACAGGCTGCTCACCAAAGGTCCACTCCAGACACAGGCCGGCTACTCCCCACTCAGCCACTCCTTTCCCCTGCACCAGCTCCTCTCATGTCTTCACCAAAGCCTCACGCTCAACCCCTTTGGGATAACCGCCTGCCTGTGCTCTGGCAAGAAACTAGCCTGGGCTCAACAAGGTATGCTTAAAATTGTTGCATTATAAAAATCTGTACAGTCATTCTGAGGGGAAGGAATTCAAAGTCAGCCATCACTCTTTCTACCTGTCGGCGTCTACATTTCTTTGACTTGGTTCATTCCAGTGGAGGGATCCATGAAGAGAGCCAAAATAGCCCGAAACACCCACACGGCTCCGCCTGGCAGTAAGATTGTGCTGATGTCGCAGGTCTTCAAACAGACGCTGGCTAAAACCTCAGACAAGCTGACTGGCGCCAACATCAAAATCCACAGATGCTCGGATGCCTTTATATACCTTCTCTCACCCCTCAGGTGAGATTAGCTTCCATTTCTAAAAGTGTGTGTGTGTGTGTGTGTGTGTGTGTGTGTGTGTGTGTGTGTGTGTGTGTGTGTGTGTGTGTGTGTGTGTGTGTGTGTGTGTGTGTGTGTGTGTGTGTGTGTGTGTGTGTGTGTGTGTGTGTGTGTGTGTGTGTGTGTGTGTGTGTGTGTGTGTGTGTGTGTGTGTGTGTGTGTGTGTGTGTGTGTGTGTGTTGTGGACTTTTTGGGGCTCATCCGTTTTGGGGTTTTGTTGCTCCTCCAGATCAGTCAGTGTCGACAAATGCCGAGACTGCACGGTGGTTCTGGGTCCTGTTGAGACCAGTGTCCACATTCACAGCTGCCAAAACCTGCGGGTGGTGTGTGTGGCCGGCAGGATCGCCGTCGGAGTCTCCTCGCGTTGCACCATCCACGCCTTGACGCCCACCCGCCCCTTGCTCCTCCCCGGAAACGCGGACATTACACTAGGGCCTTTCCACACAGTCTACCCCTCCCTGGAGGATCACATGGCCAGCGTGGGGCTGGCCGTGGTCCCCAATGCCTGGGATCGACCTTTGCTCCTGGGGAACGAGGGCCTCGTCAACCCCTCGCTCAACACGTCGTCCAACGCGGACCCCGCCTGCTACCGCCTGTTGCCCCCGGCCGAGTTTCACGCGCTGGTTGTGCCTTTCCAGACGGAGGGTGACACATGCGAGGTGCCAGGGGGATTGCCTCCTCCATATCAGGCGGCACTGGACGAAAAGCAGAGGAGGATTCAAAACTGGCAGGAGACTGTGATGGAGGCCCGGCTGAACAAGTGAGTGCAAATCGGACCCTCTTCACATCATATTTTTGTATTTATTAAAAAGTGGAATCATTTGAAAGGCTTTCTAATATCACTTCAACATGCACGTAAGTTTGTAATAGTCGGCGCACTCTTTGAACCAGTGGAGAGAAAAAAATCAATAAGAATGTGAGTGAGCCACTGGTGCGATAGCTGATGTTGTCAGAAAACTTGCCCAAGGGGCTCGACACCCTACCTGACCCCGACAGCACAGGCAACTCATCACAGGAGGCTGTTTCATGACAGGGGAAGAAAAGATTGATCGACTCCCACGTCGCAGTATTTTAACGCTGATCTCTCTTCCTGCTCCGTACTTTACGTCTGTTCTTACTGATGTCTCGTGTGTGTGTTCTCCCAAGGGAGCAGAAGCGCCAGTTCCAGGAGTTGGTGGAGGTCAAGTTCCACGAGTGGCTCCTGGAAACGGGGCATAGGCAGGAACTGGACAGCCTTATCCCGCCTGCGATGGCATCTTTAAGGGACTCCAGTGGGCCCGCCGCAGCCGAGACGCCCCGAGTTCCTGATGCCAAGCCTACAGGGAACGGACGGGCAGTGAGACAGTCGCCGATGGCTTGTTGAATTGAGGCAGCGAGACGGTACGCACAAACAGGGCTGCATGCGGTCTGACATTTGGAGCGCCTCTAAAGTTGTTAACAAGCAGGCGAGTGTGTTCACCGCAAGTATTAATGCACGGCATGTCACACCGTACTCTGGTAAGTCCGGAGCCGCTTACGTCCCACTCGTTCTCGAGTGGGAGGCTGCAATGGGTCCGTCTTCAGAAAAAGGCAGCTAAGTCCTTCACGTGTCTACAGCTGAGTAGGGGGTGGATCGCATGTTGTCTCTTTTGAGGAGAGCTACAGACGCACAGAGTGCAGCATCTTCAAAGTCACCTCAAGCTCTTAAAGGGACGGGGGAAAAAAAGTTTACAATTAGAGCTTACTTAGGGTATGTCATTTTTTTTGGAGACAGATCAATCTGATCTGAGGAGGACCAAGGCGCTGGACACCCGTCAGTCATGTAGACGTGCCCTAAAATGACGGTCTTTTGAAGCATCAATAGCTCTTAAATGTAATAATGACTCACAGAACCTTTTTTTCTTTTTATATAATTCTTTTGGAGTCAGCGTTTGGAGACCATTAGCGGAGCTTGCACTTTCAGCACTTATTGCATCACAGGCACTCTGCTTTAGGGGAAGCTGTGAAAGCTTTGGCTCTCTTCCATTAAACCCGCAGTGATTGTCACCATTTCTTCCCAAACTGTGCACAAAAAAAATGTACGTCCATTTAGAGATGGAGAATATAGACGGTAAATGACTGCAGCACGTTAGGACATATTAGTGCTCCTACAGTTACTAGCTCAGGTCATAGTATTTGTTGTGTGTTGATAGAAAATAATAAATGACAATAAAGTGTTTTCCAGTATAGGGGGACAGGAAGAACTATTAACATAATTTATTGTAGGTACATGATTGTGCCGTCCGAACTATCATATTTTATGAAGGTACAACAACACTTCTCCACTGCTCTGTCGAGCAACATCGATTTACTTTTTTCTGTATGTCCGTTTGAAGAACTGCTGCTGTTGAAATGCGTTTCTTTTTGTATTAATTCACTTGTATGAATATGTATATTTTAGCAATATAGTAAGACTATTTTTCATAAATCTACCTGCCCTCCTGAACCATTTTTTAGCATTTAACCTCCAAGTGTACTTCAGCCCAGTTAGCTTCCTGTTTCCATCCTTCCACTCAGACAGACATGAGACAATCGACCTGCTGCATGTGTATTCAGGGCATTTTGATTGGTTGTTGATAAAGAAAATGTACTGTTAAAATGCTATCACACAACAGAATATTACTGTACCTTTTCAGAAATGCTGGTATGTGATTTCACTGTAAAATGCCTTACTGCTGGAAAACTTTGATTTGAACACGCATGCAACTCGAAGTAGTTACTATACGAAGAGCACAGTATAGTTGTCCATTGTTAGAACAATAAAAATGAATTAAAGTTTTGACTAAAACCAGGCTGCCTATTGTTTTGATTTTCTTTAGCAATATGCTCTGAATCTTTGGTCTAATGGGAATTCTTCTGTTCATCAGAGTAAAGAAATATATACATTGAAATGAATTCCAATCCTACAGTAGTAGTAGTATTTGTTGCATCTGAGGTTATGCAACACTGCTAGTTCAATGTAACTAAGTGGGTTTACTCAAGTACCGTACTTAAGTACAATTTTGAGGTACTTGTACTTTAGTTGAGCATTTCGATTTTAATGCAACGTTATACTTCTCACCTCAGAGGGGACGTTTTACTCCACTTCATTTATCTGACAGTTTTTCGGTACTTTACAGATTATTAATACAAAACATCAACAAAGAACTTGTCTTAATATTAAAGGGTTATGCTACTCAGCAGTCTATAAAATAATAATAATAAACCTTCACCAACTGCAACATGAATGCATGAATAATAATAATCCAATAATTTAATATAATATATATTCTAAAATGGGACATTCTGCTTAATGAACACATGTACTTTTAAGTATTCAGATGCTGATATTTTTTTACTTTTACTCCAGCAAGATATTGCATGCAGGACTTTTACTTGAAAGTATTTATACACTAATACTTTCACTAAAGTAAAATAACTGTCTGACTTCAATCACTGCTAACTTGTATTCCCATTTTGCACCTCTTTTCTCCAACTTCCTTTGCCGTTAAAAAAACTTTACATACAAAAGCATGATTCTACATTAAAATGGATGCATTTGTAGTAATAATTAAATATACAATCAAATACAGTATATGCACTATACCACCCTTTTCTTCAAGAGAAGTTCTAATTGTTATACTCTACTGATAATAATTAACTAGTTTTACTTGTGAAGGAGTATTCTCACAGTTGCTTATTTTACTCAAATAAAAGATCGGAATACTTCTTCCATCACCAAACAATGCTCTATCTGGATTCATCCATAAGGCAGAAATGAGTTGGCAGGTTGGGGGCAAGCTGCTGGAGCTGGCATGTGTAACATGGTGCGAGAGCCGGAGCGTAGTGGTGGTGGTGGGTGTTGGTGGGTGGGCACTGGACCCAGCCAGTAGAGAAGTGGGGTCAATGGACGCTGACCATGCTCGGCCATTATGCCGTAATCCTTCCTCGCTTTTCTGGAAAAACTGAATAGCACTAGAATCACTGACTCAATTTTTGGATCTCATTTTCATGACAAAGCGATTGTTCCCCTTTTGCCTCTGCCGTTGCTGTTTATAAACGTGGGAAAGCGGGGATATAAAAAGGGACCGGTGGGGGGCCGGTGAAACATCGAGACCTCAGAGGAACCACCACCACCAGCAGCATCACTTAACATCACCAGGGCTACCCCACACCTTGCATCCAAGATGGGCAGGGTGAGTTCAGGCACAGTGGGACTGGCATTGACAACGAGTCGGTGGCATGGAGGTCAAGAGTGAACGTGTGGGTTTAAAGTGGTGGACAATGCTGTATATGTGACCCTCTCTGCAGGGATGTTGGGGTTTGAACCTCCAGCTGAAAAGCTGGAGGTTCAAAGCTGCACTCTGCATTGGAAAACATCACCAGAAGAATGCTTATCAAGGCTTTTTTTGGAAAGTTTGTGACAAATGGTAATACTTGACCTTTCTAAGAGAGATAAGACCATGTGTTGTTGCCCCCCCCCCCCCAGATTGTCTTCTACGAGGACAAGAACTTCAAGGGACGTCGCTATGAGTGCGACAGCGACTGCTCGGACTTCCATGCCTACCTGAGCCGCTGCAACTCCATCCGGGTGGAGAGTGGGGCCTGGGTGGTGTACGAACGGCCCAACTACATGGGCTACCAGTACGTCCTGACCAGTGGGGAGTACCCAGAGTACCAGCGCTGGATGGGCCTCAACGACCGCCTCAGCTCCAGCAAGATGGTCCACTTCGTAAGTCGGCCATCGCCTCTGATCTGACATACAGTATGAACACTTTTTTTTACTGAGTGTGCAGATCTCTTAACGAACCACCAAGAACAACAACAAAAAAGCTGATGAACGTAACAGGAGAGAAACAAACTGATAACTGATCACAGAGGTCGTGCTGTGGCATCGGTGCTACCAGTGACTGCAGGGCTTTGTCAATGTAGACTAATACGTGGGGTCAGTCTATCAATATGTCCGGGCCTTGGTTCAACTGACCCACAGCTTGCAGGCAAATTCAGGGACGCCACTTTCATACAAAGATTAATCCAGTTTGTGCAGGCTGCATGAGTACAGTTTTGCGCTATAATTTGTAATCCACACTATAACCACGCTGAGCCTATTTATGTATGCAGTGCTACAGATGCAAATCTCATCTCCCTATATATCTCCCCCCATCCCCTTTTCTCTTCCCCCACACTCTCACACTCTCCGTCTATCTTTCACTTAACCCCCCTCCCACCCATCTTTCCCCTGCTTCCTCCCGTCACCCTCCAGACCAGCGGGACCCAGTACAAAATGCAGCTGTATGAGAAGGAAGACTTCGGGGGCCAGGCCTTCGAGGCCACAGAGGACTGTCCCGCTCTCCTGGAGAAGTTCCGCTGGAGGGAGGTCAACTCCTGCAAGATCTTCGAGGGCTGGTGGGTCTTCTACGAGCACCCCAACTACCGCGGGCGCCAGTACTTCCTGGAGAAGGGGGAATACCGCAAGCCTGGCGACTGGGGTGCCGTCAGTGCTACTGTCCAGTCCTTCAGGCGCTTCACCGAATGATCTGACGTCCAACCAAATGTTAAAAGAAAAAAAACGACTTAATAAGTTGATATTTTACTTAGATTTTAATTTACTATTTTGTGATTGGGAACTGAGGTCTCACACATAATAATAAAAAAATGAACAGTAAGCAGACTTTTTCATACATGAGTTGTTAATGTCTTTTGAACCTTCTCAGTTTAAAAGCTACTTTCCTTTAGGAACTTTCATTTTATGTGGACTTTGGCAGCCCCTGTGGACAAAGGTGGTTTCTGTTTCCCTTTCAAAAACCTCTCATTCTACTGCAGCAGAGTTTGATAGTCTGCAACTTCCAGTCCTGGTTCTCTCGTGCCTCCATTCCCCCCAGCGGGCCCAGCAATGTGGTGTAGCTGTTGGCTCCCAGCGGGGACCGGCGGAGCAGCAAACCGGCGGAGCAGCGAACCGGTCGCACCGCTGACAAGCATTAAGAATAACTACATAGAAATAGCCGATCTTCTCTCCGACGGTCTTGTTTAATTACGGGGGTCATATCGAAGCATCAGCATTAGACTGAGACTGTTTCAGAACCAGATAAAAGTTCCTCACAGTAACTTTTTGTCGCTGATTTCAGTAGCTTTCAGTCACACAGAGACACTTTAAGCTACTTCATCCTAGTGCAGGTCTGAGGTCCATAGTGACCGGCTGAAGGTTGAAGTGGGTCCCAAAAGAGAAACAGTTTCCTCCCCCACCCATCAGGAGCAGCTCTGGTTCTTCAGACTCCGTCAGCTCGGAGCAGAATGAGTGGAGCATCAGCGGCCACGGCACCGAGGTCTAGAGATGGCAGAACACACAGAGGTGTATCCGTTAGTATCTTCTTAAAAGGCTCAATCCTGAGGCTAACTGATCTATTAAGCTGCATCGTTACGATATTTAATTCCATGTCGCGACTGATGCCACTTTTCAGGGATCAAACCCAGGCCTTTGCAGCCTGAGGTTGATGCATGTTAACTGACCGTGTCCAGGCTGAACTCCAAAGTGCTGCGCGTGGCGAGGTCGATCATCATGACGCCCGGTACACCATCTGAATGCAGCCAGACTCCACCAACCACAACCAGATTTTCCCCAATCATGTGGGCAGAGTGAGAGTACCTAAAACAAAGCAGAACACTTCAGGACATGGTCTTTTTCTCTCTCCGAACTGAATGGTGTGAAAGTCATGAGCTTTGAAAAGCTACAGACCTGGGAACAGGAGAGGGCCGCAGCTCTATTCTGTCCCAGGAGAGGCCTCCTGGGACAGAATAGAGCAGGAAGTAGCCGTCACCCAGAGCTGCCTCCGATTCTGTCTTTCCACCAAACACAAACAGAAAGCTTTTGCCTGCAAAAAAGAAAGAAAAAGAGAGAGCTTTGTTGTATAATAAATAAAGATATGAAAACAAACATGAAAAAGAATGAGACTTCCCGTTTCATCTCACCTGTGTGACTGACTATAGCAGCAGTGTGCCTCCATCGGGTCGCTGGTGAATCACCTGTACAGACCACCTGCTCGACACAAAGCTTTCCCGGGTCTCCGTCCTCTGAGTCGAGAGGACCAGGTGGACCTTGGTGGTCCAGGGTTACTCTTCAGTTTGAGGAAATGATCTTGCATGATGCGACCAAAGGGATCGCGTGGTTGTATCTGCTCATACATGGCAAAGAGGGACTGGGGGAGGAGCTTTGCCACCCAACTAATGACAGCATCTGACCTGGAAGTCACAACAGCATTTGCATCATAGCTGGACAACCACAGCTGACACAATGATCATGTTTATTTTGCTCGATGTTGTAATAATATAATTCAAAGTAGGTGATTAAAAAATTCTACTCTTTATATTATGTATGAAACCAAAGGGGGTGATATGGTCCCCTAAATAGACCAAATTGCATTCCTTGCCATTGTGTTTCCATGTAGGTGAGCACCACTTCAGAGAGAATTAGAGTGGGGGCAGCCCAGTCCAGACCAGCTGCACCCAGAGCCTCTTCCACCCGGGACTCCTCTCTAACGTCCACCCCGAGCAGATGGTAGTGACCACTGGACACGTACACAGGTCCTGAAGACACAGGGGCAGACGTACACTTCAGAAATCTCCCTTATTTGATATTTGACAAAAGAAAATCTCTTTGAGTCTCAATGAAACGCGTGGGGGAAATGACAAACCTGTCGGAGAAGCTAAATGGGGTTCTAACAGCCCCCTCAGTGCATCATTGGAACGAATCAGGGCCGCCTTGTGCCGGGCGACGTCGGGAAAATCGACTTCAAACACAACAGCCCCGTCAAGTGCTTCATCTGCGTGGAGGCGAACCCTGCGCCCAAAGGAAGAATCTAACAAAAAAAAGGGAGGGTGGCGTATCAGATACAAAGCCTCTCCTTTCCCACTTTCTATATTAAAGAGTGTCGAACAATATGCCGCTAACTTGCCTGTCTCTTGGGGCAGTTTTCAGTAATGTGGAGGAAGGTTCTCACACAGTGGTCCACAGCTTTCCAGCGCACATAGTACCCCCTAAAACATACAATTACACCAAATACTTTTATTTGCAATAACAGGTTATTATTGTTATTAATGTACACTGTGGTCCTTATACTACTATCAACAATTTAAGGACATAATACTGAGCTCTAAGGATCTGTCATAGACACTATTTTATAATATTTTATAACAGATAAATATATTAAAAAGTAGATTAATCCATATGAAAATCCTGATTTGATTTCCTGTCATTGACATAATTTGTGTTTCATATCCTTGCAGTACATGCGAGTATTTCGACTCGTTACTCGTCTCATCTCATGGATCAGGATTCACAGTCACAGTACGACTCCTGTATGCGGTGGTTCTTCGCCAGTGCATAAATGATGTCCATTTATCACGCTACCACTGTCCACCAAGGCCGAACACAATGCATGTGCAAAGCGATGTGTGACCCTGCTGACCTGTTGATGAGCGGGGCTCTCCTGGCCACTTTCCACACAAAGTGTTGAAGGAAGACGTCCTGGAAGTAGCTCCTTGCTGCAGCGGACACCTTGCTCACCACACTGCTGTCGTTGGTTCCCTGAACCTGGATCAAACCACAGCAAAAATAAACAACAAAAACACAGAGCTATCAGAACTGTAAATGCATGAGCATGTGACCAGAATTATTTACTTTTTTAGCCAGTGATGGAGGGAATATTCAGATTCTTTGCTTGACTAAAAGTAGCAACATCGCAAAGTAAAAGTCCTCCACTGAAATTATTAAAAGAACGTGGGTATTTTTGGCAAGATGTACTTGGTAAAGTATCAATTGAAGCAGAAAAATGTGTTGTTATACTATCATCAGAATAAGCTTTATTGGCCATGTATTGTGTATACATACAAGGAATTTGACCCTGCTCTCAACATAAATCCACAAAAATAGACAAATAAACAAAAAACAAGTAGAACAAAAGGTAAGCATAAACATTTAAACTACTATGTACACATAAATATAAATATACACACAAAAGTATAACTAAATATATATATATAAATATATATGAACATATAACACAACAATGACAATGAAGTGGTGATAATAGTGCAATGATGCAGAGTGCAAGGATGAATATATATGGAAAGATTGTCACAGGATACGTTGTGTACATGAGGTAGGTGGAATATATATATATCAATATATAAAATTAAGAATATATTGGGACCGAATTGTTGCACATTATTGGATTACTAGTGTATTAATGTACACTGCATACGTAGCATTGTTTAGTTGCAGTAGGGTGAGATCAAGCTACTCTTTCAAGCATTGTAAAAGTTGAATTTACAACAATCCTACATATTTTATAATGTGAGCTAATTTAAGCTGTCAATAACATGTAGAGGATTGAGAAGCACAATCTCCCCCTCTGAATTGCAGAAGACTAGAAGCATGAAGTGGCATGTAATGGAAATTGCATGTATGTACCTCAAGTGTGTCATACTTAGATCATGTTTTGCTCGCTCTAACATTAATGAATGGATAACTTAGACTTACCGCGGTGTCCTTTCCTGCTTCTTTCTGTTTGCCGTTGGTATAATGTCAGCTATCGCAGGTAAACTCCAACAAACAACTGTGTATTAGTTATATAAATATTAACGTTTTTTTTGTATTTAGACAAATCTACATATCGAAATAATTCAAACATCCTTCGTGTGGAAAAGACTTCCGAGTGCCTTCGTATCTGCGCTCCAGCGCCCCCTGCGGCCTGGAGGCCACATTACGAAAACTCCCGTGGTCAATGAACGCCATTCAAAAGCCGACTCATATTATTTACACATTAAGGGTAACTTCGCGTGAGTGCGGTGGTAAAACACGTGACTCGGCCTCGATTACACCTGTTGTTGTGAATTTAACACATCTTGTTTTCGGCCGCTAAAAACAACAGATACAAGTGAGTCCACATGAGTACGTTTAGTGGAAACTGAAGAATGTAAAAATGTGAAGTCACCGAATGGGCTGTTGCGTTCTGGTTTGACAATGCGGCACTCAGTGCGCATGCGCCAGTTTACAGGAAGTGTTAACGTTTTCGTTCTACCAGCTGTTAGCCAAATTGTCAACAGTCAAGCTTGCGATACCTGCATTGCTGAAACGACGGGTTATAAGGTGAATACTCTTACATTTCTCTCTCTACAGCTTTACGTCATTTAGACCGACTGTTAGCGTTTTCGTGCTTAATCGGGCGTCGAAATATGAATTCAGTTTTGTCCCGTTAGCACATAACGCAACATGATAACGGGGGTCTGGTGATGTGATAACGTTTACTGGAGGCAGTATCCTGAACGTCTCGCGGTGACGTCCTGCAGCAATGCCAGACGCGGTGTCATGCGGCGTCGAGGTCTGAGGAATATGACCGGTTTGCTGCAGTGATGGACGTTTCAGCATTAGTGTCTATGGGAGACACCAATTTGAGGCGCAGCATCCCACATTTCTCTGCGTGATAAAGGGACACTGCTAACAACGGGAAATGTTTTCAAACTGTGAATCCGTGAGCACAGAGGAGACATTCAGGGCTGTTAAACGTCAAAGCAATGCAGCTGCAAAGATCTTCCTGCCAACACAAAGCAAAACACTAATCCTAGTGGGGTTCTTTTTTGTTGAGAAAGAAATAACACTGTAAGGTGGGATGTGGACACAGAAGACAATTCAGGGCTTGTAAATGTAACATAAATAAATAAGTATGCAGTTGGATTGCTATTCCTCGAATTCATTTTAGATCTGCAGCTTATGAAACTCTAATCTTTGGACTTTCTTGGTGCCCTGGAGGAGGCGTGAAGTTGCATTGAAGAATACAATAAAAGTGTGTATGAGCAAAGCCATGATGTAATCTTGCACCCAAACAAAACGTTCAATGCTTCATGTATACAGAGGTGAAGACATCCTCAGCGAGAATCGACTACGCTCGGGGAAAAGGCAGCGCAGGTGACTGACACATCCCAGAAGCACCCATCTCCACCCCAGGGAGGAGGCCCAGCCGCCCACCCCACCCCCCTTCCCCCCGCCGCTGACTCCTACACGGGTTCAGTATGAGCTCCAGAGGGAGTGGAGGCCGCTCCAACGGCACACTACCACAGACCAAGATCTGCCAGTTCAAGTTGGTGCTGCTGGGCGACATGGCCGTGGGCAAGTCCAGCCTGGTGCTGCGCTTCGTCAAAGGCCAGTTCGACGAGTTCCAGGAGACGACTATCGGAGGTGAATGTGGAATGTGTGTTGGTTTGCAATACTCATCGGGTGATTTAAAGAAACGCATGTTAACCTGTCATTTCCCCCTCACATCTTTCATCTCCAGCTGCGTTCCTGGCTCAGTCGGTGTGTCTCGATGACACCACAGTAAAGTTTGAGATCTGGGACACCGCAGGACAGGAGCGATACCACAGCCTGGCTCCCATGTACTACCGCGGCGCTCAGGCCGCCATTGTCGTCTTTGACATCACCAAGCCGGTATAGTGTGAACAGATTCCAATCGCTACTTGTTTGTGTAGATCTGGGCGATAATGACAACATGGAGACTAAATACTGTTCACGGTAAAAACTGTTGTAGCCCGCAAAAAGTGTTTGTCAGACTTTTATAGTGTAGCAGCCAAAACAAATGCATGAAGAAATGATTTGAATAAACTGAAACACAGCCTTTACAGCAATAACTTACTACATGACAATATTAGATCAAAACGGACAATCTGATATTATCATGTAGCAGTATACCCAGCATCAACTTTAGGAGTCTGCTCCCTAACTGATAAATATGCTGATGTTGATGTATCGCCCATGCACAGCCTCTGTGACCTCTGCCATTGTTGGCTGGTATTTGCACCTGTGTGCGTTGGTGGTTAATCTGACCTTGGTGCCGTGTTTGTGCAGGAGACCTTTGAGAGAGCCAAGGCCTGGGTGAAGGAGCTGCAGAGGCAGGCCAGTCCGAACATTGTTATTGCTCTGGCCGGGAACAAGGCCGACCTGGCGGAGAGGAGACTTGTGGAGTATGAGGTAAGCAACCAGATGGGGGGCTGTAACCTAACTAGTAACTGCTAGATACGACAGGTAATGGATTGTAGCAGTAATTATTATTATTATTGGCTGCTTATTGGGTGCTTTAAGTCGCAAGGGTCATGTGTAAGGCTGGCATAGTTTGTGATGTTAGAGGATGGCGCCAATGCTATTCAATGAATTTGCACTTCCTCATGCTTGTGTACTCAACTATGAAAAGATTAGATAATAGGGCACAAGGATCTGTTAATCAAATAGTACCTATTTGGCTGCATTCAAATACTGGTGCTGAAGTTTTTTGCAAAAGCTGCACGTCACAGCTGAGATACATTTTTTTCACACACTTGTAGATAAAACACATTTGTTCTTTTCAGCTTTAGGCTTTTTTAAAAAAAAGTTTATGTTTTTGAAAATTCCCGCTGATGTTTTATTTGTTTGTGTGTTGTATGGAAAAGGACGCCCAGACGTATGCTGAAGACACCGGCTTGCTCTTCATGGAGACCTCTGCTAAGACGGCCATGAACGTCAACGAGCTCTTCCTGGCCATCGGTGGGTCTTCTCTCATTTACATAAGAAAACCCCCCCAAAAAACACAACTTTTATTTCAAAAGAGAATGAAACTTAAGTCGTAGGAGTGAAATGAGTGGGAAATTAAGCCACGAGTCAACGAACAAGAGATAACATGTTGATTCTGATCTGGAGCCTAAATCCTTGAAAGGATCACCAGACATTGGGAGATGTGAGGAATACACATTTTTAAAAAATGAAGCACATTTAATGTTGTTTCAGGATGTTTTTAACAAAGATAAACAGATGATTTAAAAAAAAAAATTAGATGGATCTATGAGAATCTTTCACTTTTTTGGGTGTGGATCTGAATCCAGATGTTGATACGGGAATTCAAAATGTAATTAATCCTTTCAGTTTTTTATAATCTAGGTGGATATATTCACTCTCTGAGTTCTCTCTAGTTACAAAGTATGTTTTCTTTTAATGTAAAAATATTTCTTTGTTTTTGCAGCAAAAAAGATGCCAAAAACAGACACCCAGAACCCTACACATGCAGCGCGACACCGGGGGGTCAACCTCCAGGACCCAGACGCCCACTCCACCCGAGCCTGCTGTGGTGGGAACTAGACCTCCACGACCCCCACCAGTATTCCACCATCCGCACCACCAACCACAGCCCTTCAACCATCATGTCTCCTTCGGCCAACTTAAAGGGGTGGGGCCCCGATGCTGAGAAACACAGTATCCACTCACAACCCCTTACCCTCCATTCATCCTCCTGTCAGAGCAGACAGAAGTTCAAAGGAGAGAATAAAAGGAAAGGAAGAGCAGACGGAGTCGGAGGAAGACACAAAAATGTTCCCCGTCCGTGTCCCTCGTCCAACGAGTGCGTTTGGGGAAAATTACAAAGAGGAAGAAATAGAATGCGGAAGACAGTGGCAAGCCTGTTGTAGTATTTAGCACACATTTGTGAAGTTTCTTTCGTGTTCATCCTGCCTTGCATCATTTCGGTCACAGCCCTGATTTCGTGGCAAACGGCCTAGAAAGGAGAGAGAAAAAGAAAAGAAGGGGCCTAGACATAAAACAACAAAAAAAAGCCACATTTTGAGGTTGCGACTGCTTTCTTCGTCTACTTTTGTCAGAGCTCGCACCCGCTTGCTTTGCCTCCTCCAACGCCTGAATCAATCAAACCCCGCTGTGAATAATGCTTCATAATGTACCCCTGGAATGATCCCATCGTTTGTAATCCTTTCCCGACCTTCCATGAGATCCACGGCACGGTTTGCCGAGCATAACTCCATTTGTACGTATATTTATTGTCCCGTTGTGTTGACTCCTCCCACTTGCGTTTCTCTAAACTTGACACAACTCGCTGACTTTACTTTGTGTCTCTCATTGATCAGACTTGCTTGTTTAACAAAAGGTTGCTGAAGTGCCGTGTTCCCAAAAATATTTAGGGTTTTAATGTTTCAGTGCTCATACGGGCAAAATGTGAAGCACCAATACGGACTTGATCTGAAGTGTTTGTGTGTGACTTTAATATTATGTATGATCAGAAAACTGTTCACTAATTACATCTGTAGCAGAAAATGTATCCCTCAAACACAAAGAAAGTAATACTGCATTTAAAACAAGACTTACTAAATCTCTTTATTCAATAAAAAGCTTAATATCACTTTTTGATTGTTACATTGAGTGATGGAGCTAATTGTAGTAGCAGGCAATTTGGTTGTCCATCTATGGCTCTTTGCCCAGATTATAGGATATATTGGGATAGGAATGAGATTTCTAATAAACCTGTAGGAGAAAATGTGACCATGTTGTGTCCCTCATCTGTCCTTTAGTCCTGACGCTAAGTTGTTGGTGAAATGGTTTTATTTATTAATTTAACTTGCTCGTCAAACAGAGCTGTGTGCCCTGGTTGCTGTCCGAGGCTTTTCTAAAGTGAATTGAAGAAAACGCACACAAAAAAAACTAAACAAAGTGCCTATTCCCGGGTTTCTTATTTTCTGTGAATCATGTCTCGTTTGCTTCGTAGGCAAAGTACAGGAATACCATTTCTCTGACATTGGCTTGTACTCTAAACCAATAGCGTGGCACCCTGTTGTTAGGCTATACTGTATCGGCTCTTTGTATGGATGTAAAGAGATCTTGTTGAATACACACTGTATGTTGTATATTGTCTGAATTCTAATGACATTTTTGATTTTAGCAGAGCACACCTGTGACCCTGGAATAGATCATTTAAATAGGCCTAAATAAATCTGTTGGATTTAAACTAATTTTGGTGTCCTGGAGAATCTTTTTGTTTTCCGATTCACAACCAGGCATACGGATCCTAAACATGGCTAAAAATCTCAACACTTTGACATTTAAATTACAATGCTATTCCCAAGAAATATTCAAATACAGAGTGTTCAATAAAGCTGTGAATGGCACTACGAGTGCAGAATGCTGGTCGCTTTTCTTTCACTTGCCTCGTGCTTCTGATGAAGTGAAACAAAAGACCTTAACAGACAAATGATAAGTTCCCCTTTGGGACTTTGAGGAGTGGCTGCACAATTATGTCAGTAGTTCATTTAAAAGCCAAACGGATATTTTAATTTCTCAGCCTCTTTACTCTTGAAATTATAAGTACAAAAATATTTTAACAAGAATCTATCCGTCTGCTTTTAGTGTGTTTTCATGAAGCCATACATCTCTTTCGTCACCTCTGTAGAAGTATAACAAGGCAGAAAGTAGATACATAACTTAATACAAAGTTTTACAAATCAATAAAATTGAGTATTGTACACCCCGTTACAAATGGTATGAAATGAGTCCTCACTTTTTGGCCTGCCCTGACCTCTAATCCTCACTCGTCGTCATCCTCCACTGTTGTATAGATGACCTGGTTTCTGCGTTTGATTCTGGGAGTTGTAACTTTACTGCCAGGAGCCTCGGCTTCGTCGCTGGTACGTTTTAGGGTAGGTAATGCTGAGGCATCATCATCATCGGCGACATCATCTTCGTCCTCGCAGGGTTCTTCCCTTTCTGCTCCAGGGCAAAGGTGAGCTGCCACTGCCGGGGTCGAGTGGGAGGGAGGTGGCAGGTTCATCAAGTGGGACAGATTAGTGGGCGAGGTATCCGATTTGGGCGCGGGCAGAACCATTCGGCCGGGGGTGTGGACTTCGCCTGCAGGTCCATCAGAGGGATTCTCTCCCCTTACTGCTAATATTGGGTTAGAGCTTCCGTCAACCTCCTCCTTTCCTTCCTCTTCCTCCCACTCATCCTCTATGGTGATCTCATCGGGATTATACGAACTCGACAATCCTGAAGTGTCGGTCGGGTACTCGCTGTGTTCGTCCGCACTTTCACCATCATCATCCCCTCCTGTGCCGGCCTGAATTCTGCTCAAGTTGCCACCTCCCTGCAAAGCATGGGCGTAGAGGTCAGTGAGCCCCAACGTAGCACAGAGCTCGGTCGTCTGAGGGTTGGTGTTACAGCTGGGGGAGGCATGCTGCTTGGGCCTTTTGGGGTCGTAGGGTTGCACAGTCTGGCTAAAGTTGTCTGGAATGGCAAGTTCGCCGCTGAAATCCTTCGCCACCTGCATCATCGCTGCTTCTGAAGGTCTGAAGTCCCACCTGATGGGGAAAGACAACAGCATGTGACATTGTGTTTACGTTAACTGCGAGAGAAGTCAATTTATTGACTGACAAATTGATTAAATTATTTTTTTCTAGCAGCAATTCAGAACATTATCCGTATCATGCTGGTCTTATATATAGATAAACTAAAAATGAAAGAGACAAGCGACAAATTCAATATAGTCACTCACACACACACACACACACACACACACACACACACACACACAGAGACACAGACACAGACACAGAGAGAGAGTAGGCAACTGCTACGTCTGCGTACCGTTCATGCAGGCCATTGTTCTCGGGGGGGTTCCAGGGGTGAGCGTTGGTGCTTTGTAGATTGTTGGTGGCCTTCAGAATAGCAAGCCACTCTGGATCATACTCAAGACCCTCAGATGAACCCGGTCTCTCTGCAACATCCACAATCTGCAACACAAGCGTACACATCATCATTTAAAAAAACATCACCTCTACACTTTCATCTAGACCTTTGTATATTTAACAACACAACTCTCACCTGTAAGAAGTCCCTGTAGGGCAGACATTTATCCAGGGAGAGGAACTTGGTCACACGTGGGGCAGCATTAGCTTTCGGCTAAAGACAAGAGTATTCACTGAGTTTGCGTACTACAGAGGTACCTAGAATTATTAAAGTCACTGTCTAAAATGTATCAGCGGCTAATACTGACCATAGCCGCAATTCAGCCTGTTGCAAAAGGCTGTCACACTCACCGGATGCTGCTTAACAGCAGCAAATTTCACATGAAGATGCGCAGAGAACCAGTATCTGGGCTGAAGGTGAGCTAGGAGCTCCTCAGCTGCAGGACTTCCCAGAGAGTTGGACTCCACTTCCTGACGCAGAAACTTCTTCTTTCTCAACAGTTCCGCTGTACTACCATGGTGGTAGATTCCACGAGGCCAGTCATGGCTCATGAAAATGTCTATGGGCATCTGGATCTTTGTGGAAATAAAGATTTATGAATACATGACATTTAGATAAATAAACATTGAATATTTTTTAATATATGCACAAGTTGAATCAACATTTACCTGTTTCAGTTTGAATACCTCAATATTTCGGACGTGATATACACTTCGAAGTGTACTGGGATCGTATGGAGGGAATTCATGGTGACCTTAAAGCGCACACATTTCTCATAAACATACTGCAGAGTGTGTATAACTTTAGACAGGAAAAAATATATATAATCTCACCCCTTCGGTAGTCATGTGATTTAAAGATTCCAGATATGCCACCAATTCTAATCCCTTTGTAGCGAACAACACCAGCATAACCTGTGGAAACATAGCCCAGTCATGTCTGGGAATTAACAGAGAAGACAGGTGGGTAAAATAATCACATGTACCGTCTTGCTGGTCCCTACCTAGATAATAAATGTTGGGTGCCACCCAGCCGCCATACGGCAGCTCCTGCAGGTGGTTGGAAGCCTCATGGTTCCCTCCAATGAAGATGGTCAGGACGGGAGCCTTCTTCTCTCCAGAATAGTATCTGCATCAAAGACGGTAATATTAAAGTATGAAATGCTCACTCATATGTTGCCTCTTTTTTTGTTTAAAGACAAAACAACAAAAAATAACTGACTTGTAGAAGGTCTGCATCATTCTGTACTTGAGTGGTATAGCCATACAGTTCATGTCTCCTTCATTTCGAGCCGCTTGGAAGTCTCCACAGCAAAGCAGCAGGTCCACTTTTACCGCTTCCTTTTTCTCAAGGTAGCCGATTGTCTCGTAGATTTTGTCCAGCTCTCCATGGCAACAGCCCTCTACCGCGATTTTCATGCTGCAGAAAGGTAAGCCGCTAATTCCAAGATTAAAAAAAGAATACACAGTGAAGGGTTGGCTTGAATTCTGTGCCCACTGAGGGGCCGTCAGCCTCCACACACAGGGATGTCGAGGGCCTGTTCCTTTATGATCTGCGAGAACATAAACAAAACAACATTAATGCAATTTCTTTTATTAAAAGGTATGATAGGACATCAATCGTCAGGATTTTAAGAGTCAAAGATCTTGAATTACTCGCAAGACTGCATTGACAGTTTTTTGTTGTTGCTGTGAATACTAATGATGTTGTTCAAATTGGTGAACATCCCTTTTAAATAAGAGTATGGATAACAACAGACAGTGTCGTGTTTCATACACGACACTGGTGGGAGGGGAACAAAATGTAAACAGCAGAACTGCACGTGACCACTTTTACAAAAATGTAATATTCAGTGATGCACCCGACTAAACTTGCACATTTTAATCTTTTAATATATGACTTAAAGTGACTGCTGCTACTTTCATTCGGCCCCACATGCGTGTCCATAACATGCTAGCGAGGCTACGTACTTAATCCAACAGTGCGCATACAAACAAAAACAAAACACTGGCAATCAAACAGTGTACTTACAGCGACGGGTGAATAACTGAAGAGTATTCTCGTCGCGTTTTATACACCGTAAAGTTACACACTTTTACTTAAAACCATGTTTATTTCACGGGTACGCAGGCGACGCGACAGAATTAATTTTCCCACCTTCCGGCTACCACTTACGCGCATGCGCAAGACGTCACCAATTTAAGGAAAAACTACTTTCAAATTGTGGCCGCAGATTCAACACAGAAAAATGGAACGCCTTTTTTCGATATATACTTAATGTTTAGTATGCATATAGTTACATTCATATATTGTATACAGTCTGTGGTTATTATTTATTGTGTATATATATATATATATTACATGTTTCAAATGGGTGATGTTATTTTATCGAATCTAACTCAATGAGATATCATCTACGTCACATTTATAAACACAATTTACCTCATTGACAAATCCAGTGTCTGACAGACAGCTCGCCAAGTTAGCGGCGTTGTTGTTGTTTTTTGTTGCATATCGGCTGCGAGTGTTTGCAACTGAGCCCCACAAGAGGTTTTTTTATTTTATTTTGACTCCAGCGAGGAGCGGGCGTGATTCTGACTGTAGTTACCTTTTTCTTTTTTTTTTAAAAAGCCGCTCGCAGCTGCTCTGGGGGGGGCGGAGTGTCTGCAAAGTGCTGCGCCGATTGGGGCGCTCGATCAGGGGGGGAAGAGAGATGGCGTGCTTGTTGGAGGCCCCTCTCCGCATCAGTGTGCTGTCTGTGAGTGTCACTCTCGTACTTTCAAATAGCGTTGATTGAACCCACAATGATGCGATCTCCAAAAGTGCGAAGCTCGATTCTTGCGATTGTTTTTTTTTTTTTTTTTAATGAATAAGCTCCGAGCTGTCAAACTATGAGGGGTTTATGTCTTCTGTTAGCCTGCAAGCTAAATTGAGGGCTTTCCAACACGGTCAGTCCGTTTGACGTTGCTGTTGTTGGGAACGTGAGATTTTGTCACCCTGTCCTCGCCCGCGCGAGGCGGGGACGGTCTGAACACGCTACTGACGTGTCCGGTCGCCCCGTCGGCGTGTGACGGGAACCAAATCGAACGAACGAAGCTACCTGTCAGTGTCGCTTGGAGCTAAGCTAGCTAGCTAGATAGCTTAGCTTATCTAAAAGTGAGAGTGCTATCACTCCCAAAACACGTCCGTTGGGGGACTTTGCTTGTTTTATTCTAACCAGACGAATTTATTTGCCCGCATCAATTGCAGCTCGCTGTTTACAACAGCAAACGTAACGTCTTTGAGCCAGCTGTCGTTATGTGCACCAAGTAACGTGGCTAATCACTAGCATACGGTTAAGCTAGCAAAGCTAACGCAACTCACTGATTGTCTACTTCTTGAGGAGGTTTCTGCTGCGTAAAATTAGCTCTGCCAGCAGCCACATTCTTGCAATTAACTTTATTATGGTATTGCAAATTATTCTTGCAGGTGACAATGACGGTCAGGTGTAATTTGGCGGAATTGAACGTAAAATATGTAGCTTAAACGAGCATGCTATGACAGTGAAACGCCCCCATACAGCAACTCACTGGTAGGGATACTACACTTGTTTAATAATGATATTTTTAATATCATTATATTGATCAGATATAATGAATAAACATTGGAATGCCAACAACTCTTTGCAAATGTTTACTTATTAAATTAATTAATTTGGATTGACATTAGGCCTAAATAAGATATTTTATCTTACTCTAATGTTATGTGTATTTATGCAGAATTGCACCTATCTACATTAAAAGGAAACAAAACATCTCATTGTCAGTCTAAATATTTAGTGAATTAGAGAATAGTCAGTAAATCAAATGTGTGTATATATTGTGCTGAACACCTTGTCAGCAGTGTGCAGTCACCAAAAGCATAATACAGCAGCAGTGTGTTGTTGGCTGGGTGAGGTTTGCTTCACTGGTTTCATGTGGAACGTTCTGGTTAAAGCTGTCAATGATATAAACACAGTTTTCTGGTGTCACATGTAGCCACTGGGTGCCCTATATAACAACCTTTTAAAGGACCCTGCCATGGATCATGCTGCTGTATGTGTCACTAGTGTGTATGACTGTGGGTTTATCAAGGCTTTTAATCTTGGTTAAATGATCTAAAATGAAAGACTTAACATTGTTTAATTGCTGTTAGTTTTAAAAAACAGTTCTTTTAATGCTTGCTATTGTTCCAGAATATTTAGACATATAGTGCGACGGGCACTTTCTCTCAGCTTTTCAACTTCAATGTGTTGTTAAATTGATCTTAAAATGTATGAAGGGCCATTAAGTACGTTTAAAAAAAATCCCAAAAAAATCTGTACTGTGTGTTTCTCAGAGAGAGAATGTGAGATAGCTTGAACATTTGTTTGTGCATTTTGTCACTAATGTTTCTGTTATATGTGTGCTCATGCAGGAAGTCACTGCCACTAGTCGCCATTATGTTGACCGACTGTTTGACCCCGACCCACAGAAAGTGCTGCAGGGAGTCATGTAAGTCCAGCTGCATGTATTAATGTGTGTGTGTGTGTGTGTGTGTTCTACTGATATCATTCTACTGTTATTAAGCCAGTGTATTTCAACACAGCCTTTGGCTTTAGCTGATATATTTTTTCTCTTAAGTTTCTGTGCTGAAATGTTGAGTGAGTCATATCGCTCTCTGTCTCGATCATTATTTTTAACTTCTGAAGGGACTAGCTCTGGTTACGGCTTGTAGCGCTCCACTAGCCGAGCACCTGACCGACTCGACTGCCTTCTACAGCTGTACTTTTCCATTAGCCTCACTCACCTGCTATATGATATCATCTGGGGCTGCTTGCAGAGCAGAAGAAACACTGCATGGAAAACAAAGAAAAGAGAGTGCATGCAAATGAACTGGCGCATTCTTTGTCCAACAACAATATGTGGCACATCTGCTTGAAACCTTCACTGTTCCAATTTGGAAATGTCTGCCTGGCTGACCTGTCTACCTGCTGTCTTTATACCTTCTTTCATGACCTCTGCTGATCCGCAGCACTAATGTTTAGGTTCCCAGATTGTAACCCCCTTTATTCCATAACTACATACCTTGTACACATGAACACAATACATGTACAACAAAATGACTCTGTAAATTGGGAAGAAATATGGCGTGATCTAAAATGTTATCGAATCTGAAAACTTTTGCTATTGAGGGCAAATTTGTCTTGCTCGCCAAGAATGATCCTCATCTGTGTTTTATGTCCGACTTCACAGTGACATGAAGAATGCCGTCATAGGAAACAACAAGCAGAAAGCCAATCTTATTGTCCTCGGAGCGGTGCCGCGGTACGTCCCTGCACACCTTTCCACTTCCGCTCCTTCCCACTTTAGCTTTCTTCCTACTTTTACCACGTTCAACTACACTCAAGACACAGACATGATGTTGGTGATACATGCGCAATGAACTTGCTGCGGTGTGCGCTTGTCCATTTGGTTGCAGGTTACTTTACCTGCTCCAGCAGAGCTCGTCCAGTGCGGAGCTACGGACCGAGTGTGCTGTGGTGCTGGGCAGCCTGGCCATGGGCACCGAGAACAACATCAAGTCCCTGGTGGACTGTCACATCATCCCTGCCCTTCTTCAAGGTTGGGGTCTCACTCACTCACTAACATCCTTACTGCAGAGGACAACATCTTTGGTGAGACAGATGTATATCCAACGTCTTGTGTTTTGCGCTCGCAGGTCTTCTGTGTCCGGACCTGATCTTCATCGAAGCTTGTCTTCGATGTCTCAGAACGGTCTTCATCAGTCCTGTCACTCCTGTGCAGCTGCTCTATACTGTAGGTTGTCTGGTCCATGTCCTGCCTGCTATATACACATACTTTACAAGTATATGTTCTGTCGCTGTACACAGATATTATTAGCTCAGTGGTCCTCTAATTGTATGGGAAGGAGGCTAGTTCTAACTATATCCATCCTATTTGGTGACGTGTTTTTAGGACCCCACTGTGATTCCTCATCTAATGTCTCTACTGAGCCGCTCACAGAGAACGCAGGAGTACATCACACAGATCTTCTCCCACTGTTGTAAGGTATTTGTTGGTATTTATTCACACACACACAACACACAAAACACAGCGGAGTCCATCGTGCTTGTAGTAAGACCAGGATTCACTGTTGATTGGCCGTTTGTTGTCTCCAGACCCCAGAGCACCAGACGGTTCTTTTCAACCACGGCGCCATCCAGAACATTGCCCCTCTACTTACCTCCCCCTCTTATAAGGTATACGGCTGTCTCTCAGTGAGTGAGTATTTACCTGATTCAATGATACGACCGTTCACACTCGGTTAACTGTGTCTATCATTGTCTCCCTCCAACCTCATGCCTCTCCAGGTCCGGATGCAGGCGTTAAAGTGTTTCTCAGTCCTTGCCTACGAGAACACTCAGGTCTCCATGACACTGGTGAATGGTGAGTCTCTCTTCCCTTTCTCTTTCTTCTTCTCCGTCCCCTTTTTTCTTATCTTTCCCCTTTTCTCTCTCTTCTGCGCTCTTCACTTTTCAACCCCAGTGTTTCTATGTTTGTGTTGCCACAGTGCTGGTGGATGGTGAGCTGCTCTCTCAGGTATTTGTCAGAATGATGCAAAGGGATCAACCCATTGAAATGCAACTAACCGCAGCCAAATGGTGAGTCAGATAAAACTGCTTCAATCGATATGAATATATGAGTACATTTCCCCCTGTACTTCTTCTTTGAGTGTGACGTCCTCCCCTTCTGTCCCAGTCTAACGTACATGTGTCGAGCGGGTGCCATCAGGACAGACGACCGCTGCATAGTCCTAAAGGTCAGGCTTTTTACGAGGCCTCTGCTATTTATTATAATAAACCGTGGCACCTCTTTATTAATCGTGACTTCCCGTTTTCCACTCAGACCCTGCCATGCCTCGTGCGGATGTGCAGTAAAGAGCATTTGCTCGAGGAAAGGGTGGAGGGTGCGGAGACGCTGGCCTACCTGATGGAGCCCGACGTGGAGCTGCAGAGGATTGCTAGCACCACCGACCACCTGGTGGCCATGCTGGCCGACTACTTCAAATACCCCAGCTCTGTGTCCGCAATCACGGACATCAAGAGGGTGGGTCAGTGGGCCTGAGCAGCCCCTTGTCCTGTGACTAGCCAGGTGGAGAGGGGCTGGCGTTTAAAAGTGGGTGCTTGTGCTTCGACTAACAAGACTAGGAGTCTACGTTGAGCTCACTGCTAACAATACTGCTGATGTTCAGCAGATATAACGTTTACAGTCCGCTCAGGTTGGTGGGAAAGTCATCAGCAACCCTTAAATCCCTAAAAGACATACAGCTAGTATGGCCAACAATTAAATGTGATTTCTTTATCAGATTAGATTATTTTGCTCAGAATTCCAGACTTTGGGCAGTCTGGCTATGCAAATCAGCTATGACCCCTTTAATGCCTAGTGTGTCTGAATGTAGTCATTTGTAGATTTTGCTCCCCAGAAACTAATAAGTTATTCTAATTATGACTTTAAAAAAAAAAAGTTTGACATTATCAACTGGAAAGATATCGTCCTTTTTTCTTCTATCAAACAGATGTGCCACTTGTTGGTATTATGCGCCAGTTTACTTTCTGCTCTGTCGTCCGCAGCTGGATCATGACCTGAAGCACGCACACGAGTTGAGACAAGCTGCTTTCAAACTGTACGCCTCACTGGGCTCCAACGACGAGGACATTCGCAAAAAGGTCAGCTTTTGCCTTTTTGTTTGCATAATATAATTATGCGCAGTTCTATTTATTTATATTCTAATCTATTCTCTCCTTTGTCCTGTCTTCAGATCACAGAGACGGAGAACATGATGGACCGGATAGTCAGTGGCCTATCAGAATCCAGCATTAAAGTCCGTTTAGCCGCCGTAAGGTACGATCCACCTGTACCTATATTATTAAACTCTCTCTAATCTCCGTACCAAGAATGTAACATTTGTGATACGGCAGTTCTTTAAAATATAAAAATGTCTCTCCTCTAAATGAATAACAGGCAGTATTACTATTTAATTTGTATATATTTTCAGTGATCTGTCTTAATAATGTACACAAACCCTTAAGCATTCCTCTTTTGGCTTATTTAGGAACAAAATGTGTTTTTAACCTTCTATTGAAAGTGTCTGTGGTTGTTCATATTTGTACTTTTGCTCAGGTGTCTTCACAGTCTTTCGCGGTCGGTGCAGCAGCTGAGGACGAGCTTCCACGATCATGCAGTGTGGAAGCCCCTCATGAAGGTCAGCGGAGTGGCATTCAGCAAAAAACGTCTTTTATAGGGGAATAAACTATATTTGTGTATATACTGATGGGATGTCGTGTTGCCGTTGTACGCAGCTGTTGCAGAACGCCCCGGATGAAGTCCTGGTCATGGCCTCCTCTACACTATGCAATCTACTACTGGAGTTTTCACCCAGCAAAGAGGTACGTGCTCTCGCACTCGCGCACATGTCAAGAGAACAGACTGCGTTACTTTATTACTGAGACCAATTGTTTGTGTTGACCCGCAGCCCATCCTGGAGTCAGGGGTGATTGAGTTACTATGCAGTCTGACCCAGAGCGACAGTCCTGCACTAAGGGTCAATGGGATCTGGGCTCTGATGGTAAGAAGAGGATTTTCTTATTTTTTTTTTACACTTCTTGGCTTCTTACAACCAATCAAAATCCTCAAACGTGGATTAATATCTGTGTTTTTTAGGACTGGATGTAAAGAAATATAGATTTCCATCATTTTCTCTCTGCACTGCAAAACATCTGTGTTGTGTTTTTAAAGTAAAGCGAGATACAAAAAAGCAGTTCCATTTAACCTTTGTGTGTTCAGAACATGGCGTTCCAGGCGGATCAAAAGGTGAAGGTGGAGATCGTTCGGGGTTTGGGTACAGAACAGTTGTTCCGCCTGCTATCAGACCCCGACACCAATGTGCTGATGAAGACCCTCGGTTTGCTGCGCAATCTGCTGTCCACACGCCCAGTGAGAGAGAGAGAGACACACACACACACACACACACACACACACTCACACACAAACACACATACACACATACACACACACACATACACACACACGCACACACACGATAACGCATTTAAATTACTTGTGTCCATACAGTTTGGTCATTGAGCAGATGTTCCCCCCCGTACCACCATCACGTTTATTATGCCAGAAACAGATTTAGTATGTCCCAATATGTAAAATGCAGTATGCCAAAAATACCAGGATGTCAAACTGCATCCCGTCACATTTGGCAGCACGCAAGCCAGCATGCTTATTTTGCAATTCTGACTACCTAGAATGCTCCATACTTTCTTACCTACTCTATAAATAGTAATATGCTTGCATGTATGTGCTGAATGGGCATAGACTCTGATTTTGTTGTTTTTGTTGCACCCTTCGACTGGCAGCACATCGACCAGATCATGAGTTCTCATGGGAAGCAGATCATGCAGGCGGTGACGCTCATCCTGGAAGCGGAGCACAGTATAGAGGTCAAGGAGCAGGTGAGGCCCTCCCTTCTGCGCCACGCTCACAAATTGGTGTTCATACAGAATTCATGGGAAAAGCCACATGGCAGAGCGGCTTTTGAGTCTTCTTTCCGGTTCGGCCTGTCAAGTGGCGTTTGTGGAGCTGGAAGCACTTATTAAGCACTTAATTTAGAGTTTTTTAGTTTCTCATCAAAATGTTCACAGAACAGCACTGATGTGATGCTCTTTTGTTCTATATCCATCAGACGCTGTGCATCCTAGCCAATATCGCCGACGGCAACACAGCCAAGGAACTCATTATGACCAATGAGGACGTGCTCCAGAAAATCAAATACTACATGGTACTACAAGACCTCTACTGAAGCTCACCCTTGTGATCAGATGGTGTGGCGGTGGTGTTGTTGCATGTAGATCGTGCAGTGTGTCGTACCACTCACAGGTCATCTAGTTGTTACGCCCTCTGGCATTTCAAACGATAATGCAACAAACGGCTCCGTGCATCTGCGGAGGCTCGAGCATAAACACAAGCTCTCGACTTCTTCCTGAGCTCTTGTGACTTGTGCTTTGAATCAGTTTTTTTTTCCCCCTCTTACTTTTGTCCAATTGTTCTGACTTCTGCTGTTCCCGCAGGGGCATTCGAATGTGAAACTGCAGCTCGCTGCCACCTTCTGCATCTCAAATCTAATCTGGAATGAGGAGGACGGTAAGTGACACGCCACCCCGCAAAGACAGTTCAGAGGGATGTGGAGAAAGCTGATGTTTTGTGTCTTTTCCGGTGAAATGTTGTTGTTGTTCACGATGTTTTGTGCTGCAAGTTCTGCTTTGCTCAGTGCAGTGTTTCTCCACTCCGGGCCTTTCGAGTGGTGCCGCACTAACTGAAGCCACTGACGCTGATGTTGCTCACTATGTTTCAAAGATTCAATACTAACCTGGTTGCTGCATGCTTATATTTCACCTGTCTGGTCTCGGTATGAGGCCAAGTTGTCATTGTACAGTTCTGGAGATTCAGGAACACAAGTAATCCGTTTTTCGTCCCATCTTTCAGTTCAAGCAGTGGTCAACAGCGATTGTGCCCACAAAGGTCAGCACAGCTCCGGTCAAAGTTACACAAATTTCAACTTCTTTTTCGTCGCAAAGTGAAGTCTGTTGTCTACAAAACACTTAGATGATGATGCACTGAATTGCTTAAAGAAATGACAAAAGCCATTCATTCCTTTTTTTTACATTTAATTTATTCACATATTTTGGGAAAAGGAGTTTTTGATTGATTCGTATGATTGAATTCCGCTTCATCGTGTGTTCTCAGGTTCTCAGGAACGCCAGGACAAGCTGAGGGAGATGGGCTTTGTGGACATCCTGCACAAACTCACCCAGGCCTCTGACCCCAACCTCTGTGACAGGTGGGCCAGGATAGCGAATCATAAAACCCACATTCTCAATGGACACCAGCTCAGCAGGTTGGACTGATATTCTCTCTCTCTCTCTCTCTCTCTCTCTCTCTCTCTCTCTCTCTCAGGGCGAAGACGGCGATGCAGCAGTACCTAGCGTGACTACAGAGCGGAGGGATTCCAGCCTAACTAATAATCGCTGGGAGGGGACACCTGCCATTGGTTCTTCTGTTTCTGGTTTGGTTTAACCTAGAGGCTTGTGTTGTTGCACAAAGACTCCTACTTTGGACTTTTGGACTTGTGGCTGGCATCCTTTCACCTGCCCCTCCTCTCCCTACCCACCCACCTACCCACCCAACCCACCTTCTAATACCACGTCAACAGTTGAGCTCCCTCAGAACCTCATCATGGAGACTGAGACCGTGGTTGTTGGGAAATCAACGGTTAGGAGGGGTTCTCGTGTTTTTTTCCATCAATGAAGTGATTTAAAGAAATTATTTCCTTTTGGGACTTTGTGATTTGCAAATTTTAGTTTTTCCTTTTTGTTGGAGTGAGGCAGCCTGAAACCAGCACCACCTTGGTGCGTCTGGACTCCCGATAGTGGAGATTCTGGTCTCAGAGAAGCGGACTACGAGGTTTGACACGAGCTGGACGATTGGACAGCAAAGCTTCCCGGTTTTATTTTTAATTAATACTACTAATGTTTCCTTTTTAAGGCGGTGCAAACAAGGACACATTTGGAAAAAGACAGACTGCCTATTTTGACATTTTTGGTGGTTTTCTTCTTTCTTTTTTTTTGTGGATACATACCTCGTAAATATATAAATATATATAAATATAAACATAAAATATATATTTTTGGATTTTTATTTTCCCCTGACCCTCTCTTCGTTTTCATTCATTCTCTCTGAACCATGATTCTCGGCACAGCAGGGCGAGTCCACTGCAGTCTGATTTCAAGTATGTAACACGGTCTCTAGAGGTGAATAAGGAAAAGAAATGTATTTCCCCTGATTTTATTTTTTTCTTCTCCTCTCACAGTTGTGGTTCTGCCCGTCACTTCTGTCCAACATCCTTATAATCCCAATGGGAAATGTAGTTCCAGAGTGCTAACTCTGACCCGCCTAGTTACTATTTAACAGGCATGAGTACACACAACACCAGAGATAAGAGGATGCATGTATCCTCACATCTCAACTGAATATAAGACTCTATGTCTACCCCCCCCTCCCACCCCCTCAGTGTGTGTTTGTGTTTGTCAAAAGGGATAAAGGAAAAGCTCCTGGGTTTCTATTCTCCGATGTGTTTGGAGGAAGCGAGCGAGGACAGAGTAGATGGCAGGAATAAAGGAAGAACTATTTGAGACTGGCCCCTGGAGGGTGAAGCACTAAGTTCGTCCACAGCAGCAGAATCCAGCGCTACGGTCTTTCCCCCCCATCGTATGATTTCCTCTCCCATCAGGATGCTTCTAGAGTTGTTCCCTGACATTTCAAACCCTACTGACACTGATAGAATGAATGTTACCATTGAAAATATATGCAGACCTGAAGAAGGATTTCTTCTGTGTTGCGTCTTATTTCTCCCTCAGAGGGTACTTGTAGTTAAAAGTGGTGTGTGTGAGAGAGAGAGAGAGTGTTTCAATTTAGTTTCACCTTTTAGAAACAGTCTGAATTAGTTGGGAGGACTGTGGGGTTGCTTTATGGGTTTAGTTCTGAGCGTCAACGTCTACAATCGTTTTTCTCTCTCCACATTGTTCCAAGAGAACGTTCAGAGATGGAGAAGTCAGAAAACACCAGAGAAAGAAGATATCATAGGACAGACTTTTTTGTTTAACGTATTCGGTGTGTGAAGCTATCTTGGCTCAATTGTTGAGTGTCTATGGGGTCAAATAACACAATTATAATCTAATAGACATTCGGGAGCTGAGCAAAACTAAGACAAGGAGCCTTTTTTCCAAGCGACTTTTTTTACCTCTGGTCTTTTAAGCATACACATTGTGTTTGTACTGCAGCTCATTGTTATCGAGCCCCAGTTTTAGTCAGAGGTAATTATCAGTTTATCTAAAAATAAATAAAATAAAATGCAGATGTTGGAAAAAACCCAAAGGCTTTAAAAAAAAAAAAAAAAAAAATCGAACAATCTGGATACACATATTTGTAGTTTGCTCAAGGACAACAAATATTTATAGTTTCACTTTTTATTAATCCAAACAAAGACTGTAGCTGGAAATAATGGCTTTACTTAATTTATATAATGTCAACTAACATTTTTAAATTAAATTATTAATGATATTATATATTTTATAACTGAATGCATTCATATTTTCGTTGCGTTTTACAAAAAGGGGAAAGGATGGGTAATCTTCAGCTTTTTCTTGTTGCAGTAATATTGTTGACGTCCAGAAGGTTAGAAGACTCTTTAACAGTTCTGCAAATATCATATATTTTTCTTCTTTTTGGTAAAGGTCTTTCATGGTTTTTAATACATCCCTGGTATTTAGTTTGGTATAAAGGTGATGCTCCTTGAGGCTTGTGGATCCAGAAAGTAACGCAGGACTCTTACAAAACAACACTTCTTTATTGTTGTACAGTATGTAATCCTGGTAAGAGTTTTTTTTAAATGTAACAGCAGTCTTTAATAAAACATCTGAAACCCAATAGCCTCCTCCAGGGCAGGCAGTTTGTCCCCTCTGCCCTCCACAGCTCAAAAGCAGGCACATTCCTCATGCAAAAAAAGCTGCGACATGCATTTAAAACCCTTTTGTGTAACCAAGATCTCCCCCCCCCACACACACACACATACACAGGATCCAGAACTCGAGACATCAATGTGAGTTCTGTGTGTTAAAGAGTCCAGGTCGTCCCTCCCTTGCCCCCCCCCCCGTTACAGAAAATAGAAACAAGAAATCTGACTGTCTATATTACAAGTATCATGTGGTGCACAAAACACCTCACAAACGCAAAATAAAAAGAAACATGGAGAGAAGTCCAGAGACCTCTAGCGATGCAGCCTGGGTATTGTAGTTTTAGGTGTAGGCTGTTGAGTCGTACCAACATTAAGCGGTTGGCAAAGGGGTTGGAGATGATGCTAAGTGTGTGTGTGTGTGTGCGCTACATAATAATTGGGAAGGTGACATATGGTTAAGATGGTTTAAACTTCTTCCCCGTTTCTGTTAAGTGTCGCAGACACGCAATAACTCATCGCTATCGTCGACGAACAGAAAAATAAAGAATAAAATAATTCACAGCCTGAATAAATAAATTACATTTTAGGTGTAAAACTGCACGTGTTCTCTGTCGGTGACGCTGATGGCTTTCAATGTAAATTTGTATCCAGATGCTGCCTGTGATGAACAGGTGAAGGACTTTAGGGAACTCTGTGTGGAGAAGGCACGAATGGCTGGATGGCTAAAGCTCAGGAGTGATGCGGGAGTTGGCTGAACAATCTGGTTGTAAACAGTCACGTTGGTGATAAACAGTTATAGTTGGGTGCTGTTTATGATATTCGTGGTTCCCCACCCCTTACACTTTTTTCATAAATCTTGCTTTTATGTCTTTGGCACACAATGCAACAGCTAGCTCAGGCTTTTTAGGTCTACTCTTAAATAGAAGCACTTCTTTTGCAGGGAAAGAAAATCAAGAAAGTTAAAAAAAACAATTACAACCTTGTTTTGTGTGGTTGGGGGGTTGGGACATAATTGATGGCCGTGTCCGTGTGTCTTTGACTCTGACAAAGAGTGTTTTCCTCCAGAGGAAGATTTTAAATATCCAAAAATAAATCCCAAAGCAAACTGGTGAGGTGACTGGGACTGAATGAAGAGTTTACATTCCCAGTCCCGAAGCTATCTTGGGTGAAGACGCGTTTCCCCGCTGCGATATGTGTGTGTTTGTATCTGCCCTTTGAACAGGGAAAGACATCCATACGTGGGGTTTAAAAAATTAAATAAAAAAAAGCAACATAAGAGCTAAATGAGGCTGCAGAGATCAATGGAACCGGTTATAAACTGGTTCTATGTGTCCCAGTAGCTGCAGGGGTCGACTGACGCTACTGAAGTGTTGATACTGTAAGACAATTTGTGCTGTTGTAGTTCTGTGGTGGTTCAGTGTCGAAAAGTACTTCTTCACACCGATTTCCTGACAGGTAGCATCGTGTCTCGGCCTCCCAGGCCGTGTTTCTGTTCACCTGTCTGTCCTTTCAGCACTTCCTGCCCGATGAATCACT
Source organism: Cyclopterus lumpus (assembly GCF_009769545.1). Classification (NCBI taxonomy): domain Eukaryota; kingdom Metazoa; phylum Chordata; class Actinopteri; order Perciformes; family Cyclopteridae; genus Cyclopterus; species Cyclopterus lumpus. Next base: position 18,582,957 of record NC_046986.1, on the reverse strand, counting down.
TCCTGCCGTCTGTCTTCCTCCAGCCGCCCGCCTCTCGCTGATCTGATCTACGTTGTTTCCGTCGCTTTCATTTTTCTGCTACTCGTTTTTTTGCCGTCTCACAGTTTTAACCCGTTCATAACGCTGGCTCCTCTTCGTCGATGAAGCTGATGTGCTCCGTGGAGGACTTCCCCTCCTCCTCCACCTGTCGGCCCCACTCGTGCATCTCCAGCTCCTGGGGACAAAGGGCGGGTCGGTCCTCGCCGCGGCGCAGCTGCGAGTTACACCAAGGTGCAGTCTGGGTATCCCGCTGCCTTCTCCTCGCACTAACAAAGTCCAGAGACAAGGGCAGGGAGACGGTGGAGGGATGGAGGGGGACGGTTGGGGGGGATGCGAGAGGGATGGAAGGGGAAGGTCTCAGCTGGCGGTCTCCGGGGGAGGAAGCGAGCGATGGGGGAGCTGAGCAGTGGGAGGACGACGGAGGAGGAGGGGTGTCCTGGGAGGGAGGGGGAGGGAGAAGGCCCCTGCTGGCATGGCTGCCAGGTCGGGACGGGTGGGGGCCTTTGCAGGGGGAGAGGGACGGCGAGGAGCAGAGGGATATGGAGAAGGAGAGAGAGGGTGAAGGGGTGGGAGACGCCAGGGGAGGCTGGTCCTGCAGATATATCCCGTTACTGGAGGAGACGTGGAGGCTTCGGAGGACACCTTCAGGAAGACCTTCCTCAGGGGAGGGAAGGTCAGGGTGAGTGGGGCCCTCGACAGTGGCCCCCGGGGGCTTGGACGGGAGCTGTGGCGACGCCGAAGAAGGTGAATGAGGCCTTTTTGGTGAATGAGGAGTCGGGAGAAGGCAGCCTGGCAGATCCACACCCTCCGTGTCTCCGCGGTCCAACAGGGAATGGGTGTCAGGTCTATGGAGGGAACACGGTGTGGCGGCGGGCGGCAACACGAGACAGGCACTCGTTGACAGCTGGCTAGCACTGCTAGGGGGCGGGGTTAAATTTGGCATGATGGTCATCAGGATTGGCTGCGGGGTTGTTTGGAGGAGGGGCTTGAGCAGGCGAGTCATTTCCTGCAGCTCCTGACTGAGCGTGGAGACTTGTTTAGAGAGACTGTTCATCTGTTTGAGAGAGAGACACACACACACACACACACCAAATAACCAAATGAAGGTCAGTCCATGCAGATGTTTTTTCATGTTTCATGTTGTACAGGAGGATAATGGATAATAAGCTTACAACAATATCTGACAAAGTAAATCCTTATTTGCGTAAAACATAATCTGATACACACTTGCATACGTAATGTTCACAGACACACCATGTACTGTGACTATAGAGGACAAGCTGCATACACAAATTAAATATTAACATGGAACTAAGAGCTCTGCTATAGCAGCGCAATCCCTTGAAATCTATTTTGATAATGTAATATAATGCAATTTGCATCTGATTTGCTACAAAACATGCAAAGGGATGATCGACTGTCCTGCTGATCGGCTTCCAATGATTTTTTAATTCCTAAATACTGTGATGGATTATTGGAGCTTTGCACAAGGATGCAAACACTAGTGCTAAACTTTAAGTGAGTCCGACTTATCACTACCAATTTAATTGATCATGTTGCTGTTGTCCCATCTACAGGTCAGAAACCATCACATGTTGCTCAGATGTTTTTCTTTCTTTCATTCAAAATTCAAATTCATCATGGAGCACTCACCTCCTCAGTCAGTTTGGATACACTCTGCTTGATCTCGGAGTGCTCCCGAATCCCTACACGCACGCACACACACATGAACTTTAATAATCCAGTAAAAAAAAACTACCTATACTCAGGTGTGTGTGTGTGTGTGTGTGTGTGTGTGTGTTACCTGGGTATGGAGAGGCCGGTGCAATGGGTGACATGCTGGGACTGAACTCAAACTTCTGGGAGGAGGTGGAGTTGCTCTCCGTTTCAATGCCGTCTACGAATCTATGCAGAAGAAAAGGGAATAAAAGAAAGAGAGAGATATATTTCATTCACACACTAAAATAAACCCCTCCATCAGCAGATTTTGCTCACAAATGACTGCACAACAGACATGGTGTCATTAATCTCTGTGCACACGTGGATACTTTCTGTGTGTGTGTGTGTGTGTGTGTGTTACCTGGGACTGAGCTCGGACGGTGCACTGCAGAAGCTGACCACGGGTATCTGCAGGGTGGCGGGGCGGGAGTGCTCGCAGGGTCCGCGGAACGGCCTCGGCGTCAGGAGAGGGGAGCGCAGGGGCGAGTTGAGCCCCCTGCCGAGGCGCAGCGGGGAGCGTGGGGCGCGCGACACCGAGTTCTGCTCCTCGTCGCCCTCCTCGTCCTCGCGGATGGACGGCAGCTTCTTCACCAGGCCGCCGTTGCTCTCCCAGTCCACCTGCGGGGTCAAACGAGAGTTTAACCCGGCCGTTATTGGAGGGCACAGTGTTGGTGACGCCACGGCGCAGTGACGCAACTGCGCCAGCAGGTGGCGGTCAAACACAAGAGTTTGAGCCACTCCAAACACACTCAGAGACTTCCACAACAAATACAACGACAGTAATTATCACATTACTTACTTTCTGAGCCTCGTTTCTGAGTTGTAGATTTATTGTCGAGGTGGTATCAGATAGATGTTAATACTAACTTAGGTGTATGAGTGGATCTTTGTTTTGGTGGTTTTAAAGCATTTCTAAAGCCTAAAAAAAACAATAAAAAAAGATATTTTTCACTTTTGATCAAAGTGCTGGTGGTGTATTATTTAGTACTTTTCAAACTTGCCTTGTTTCCATTCCACTTTGCTGTGTATCATGTTTTTGTGCTTTATCCTTTATTATTAATATTTATCATCAGTATTATTTCATGGTTATTACTTTCTGGTGCTGCAATCCGTTTAGTTTTTTGTGTGTCTACCGACATACGGAGAGTGAAATAAATGAGATAAAAGTGGGCACGCATGCTGACTGATGAGAAGCAACTACTTAGAAGGACTTTGACCCGTGTACGAAACTGTATTGTTTTGCCTCCGTCTTTGCCAGACTGCAAAAAGAAGCATGTCATGCTACATTTAATACAGACTGCTGCTTCTGACTTGTTCCTCATCACTTTGCTTTGAGCATGCTCACACACACACACACACACATGCACACTCACAAGCACACGCACACACCCCTGGTACACTCGTCCCTGCTCCCCATCAGCGTCCCTGCTTATGATTTGAATAATTTAGGCCGTCTTCAGTGTCGATGCTGGGTTGCTGAAACTTCCAGAAATGGCGAGCTAAACAAAACAGGACTTTTTTGTCTGTGACTGAACGAGGAGTCAAAAGTTTAGTACTGAAAAAAGTCAAAGAGCTGGAAAAATATTTTTTTTTTTTGTGGCTGGATGTTGGAGTGAGTTGGTGTCACTTAAGGTTAATAAATGTCCGAAACGTCTTGTCCTGAGGTCAGAACTCTTAAACCCAACCCCACAAATATATGTTCGACAAGCCACCCAAAAAAGAAAAGTTCATTTTATTTTTTGGTCATTTTTAACAAACATTTTTTGTTTTATATTTAATTGAATTCATGTATAACCGTTTAGGTATGTTTTTATATAATGTTGTAAACGTTTAATGCACTTCCATGCTACAAGGATTATAATGTTTAATATAGAATAAAGTGTCTTTTAATCCCCACATTGCCAGACCCTCAATAGTAGCTCATACAATAATACAATAAAAGAACAATAAAAGAGTGAGGACGAGACTTTCTGCACGTGCATTGTGCCTAAAAACATGTGGTTATGAGGTCTGAATGTATCAAGACAAATTCATTGCATCCAAAACAACAACAGCTTTAGGGATTACAGTACATACATATTGCCGTTCTCCTCCACCGGTTTCAAAATAATAACATCACTCGTGCCCTAGAATGACTGGTGCGGTGAGTAATGAATGTACTTCACATCTCATCATGCAGACAAGCCAACGCCCCTCCACTTCCCCTCTCTCCCTCCTCTCCTTTTAATTAAGTTTCTCCTCTCCCTCTGCATGCTCAGCACACACTCTCTCTCTCCCCCCCCCCCCCCCCCCCCCCCCCCCCCCCCCCCCCCAGTGCCGCCCCCCCCCAACTCCCTCTGTACCACCGTAATGTATTTTTAGCTCTCTTGTTTCTAATCTTAGCTCCCAGCTCTGGAGGAAAACCGAGGAGCGCTCTGCGATGCGGGGGCGTGATAAGTGTGCACTTCACACATGGCGTGTGCCTGCCTGTGTGAGTGTGTGGGTGTGCTGAAGTTTGCATTTCGCATCATGTATGTGTGATCGAGTCATGCAGCCGTCTGACAGCCGGGCCCAGCATGTGACAGAGGATGTATGTAAACTGTGTGTGACACAAATGTGTCCCCCTGTTTTTGGTGCAGCGTGTGCGTGTGTGCGTGTGTGTGTGTGTGTGTGTACACATGTGGCACTACGTCGTTCTTGTTTCTGATGCAAGATCTATTTTTTTTCTTCCTGTAGCACAGATCAGTGCACCCAGTCGACTGGTTGTTCTTGCACATCACATTGTTTCCCCCAGTGGCTCCGGGGTCATGACAGGGCATCTGTAGCCAGTGAATCAGCGGGGTGTGGGGGCACGATCACTTTGAGGATGGATTTGGTACATCAATTGTTCAATTCCGACTTCTTGCCCCTTCATGTTTATAGTCTTTTCTTGTATTACATTTTTTTATCAAGTCTACGCCGGCTAACACGTCTCTTCTTTGTTGCTATGACACAATCTATTTAATCCTTTTGGATCCTCTTTAAGTCTCGGTTTACCTGGAAAGGAGGTGCTGTACATCTGCACACACACATATATACACACTCTCCTGGGCTGCTGTAACCACTGGTTCTGTATACATAACCAGTATCTGCATCTGCAACCCAAATCAGATATATGGTGCATCCTCTTGATACCGCTACAGACACACGCTGATACATGTGCACACATTTTGCACCACGCTCACAGAATCACACGGGTCCGCAGTGAAAAAAAGAAACGTAGAAAAGTAGAACAGAAAGTCCCCCCCCCACCCCACCTTCGTGTCTCTCCTCCTCCACCTTTCTCTTCTCCTCGGCTGGCTGCTCTATTTATACCGAGCAGGATCCAATCTTAGCAGCAGCTGCGGGGGACACAGCTATTCATGGACGGCCCGTGCTTCCCCCCCCCGCACTATTTTTAGCAACAGGACAGCTTCAAACAGCAGCACTGAGCTATTCTAGTCCCTATGTTATGCTCCCTCTGCACCAGCCAGAGGCACAGGGCTGTGTGTGTGTGTGTGTGTGTGTGTGTGTGTGTGTGTGTGTGTACGTGTGTACGTGCGTGTGTGCGTGTGTGCGTGTGTGTGTGTGATGGCAGTGGTTAAGAAGAAAAGCACTTTAAGGGTTGGCTTGTGAAATTGTGATGCGTGCACTGATCAGTCGGTGTGTGTATTGTACAGCAGTGGCGGGTGAGGTCATGCACAGCTTCTGCCTGAGAGACCCCTCTGAAGGCGTCTCTCAGGCTACACGTTACAATTCTTGATTTTTCGATTTGCACTTCCGGAGGCCGCACACGGAGAGGTGCGACTGGTCCGATGGGCCGTAGCCACGACTCAAGAGTATTTACTCAAGTTTCTCGTTTTTACGAAAATCCTTTTCGCCAGGTATGTTTTTTACGTCATCATTTCCTTCTCACTTGATTCCAAGTTATTCCGCTCTCATACGAGGAACTTTATCATCTCATATCACACAATTGCAATTTCACAAAACCAACGTATGTCGTTAGAAGAAGTTTGACCCTGCTGTAATTGTACACATTGCATTTATACATGTTCACCATCTATGGACCAGCCTAATGCCTCCTGCAGACCTTTCTTCGACCCTTTACTGCACCATTTCTGTCGACCCAGTCCCCCAAACTCAGGTTCTGATAGTGAGAAGACTACCAATTTTCCTTACCCAATACTCAATATTCGATGACGTTGGCTTGATATGTACATGAGCCTAAATGTATATTATTTGTAGAATAAAATCTTGCCTCTGCATTCTTATTCCCACTTTCGGACACTACTGGCACACCCATGGCCACAAGGGGGCAGTGTGATCTGATCAATTGAAAAATGTCTTTAAGAAGCACTTGCAAACATAAAAACCCCAAGTCTTGAACCAGAGGTAGATGACTGACACCGAGCGTACTCACATCCGCCCCGTTGCCCTCTCGCAGATTGTAGGTGAGGTCGTGCTGAATCTCGCTGATGAATTTCTGGGCGTACTCGGGGTAGAGCCGGAGGACCTCGCGGAGGCCCTTGAGGCTGATGTACTGCAGGTCGCAGTAGGTCAGGGCCTTGACGTTGGCGTTGGTCTTGATCACCTGCTCCTTCGTCAGGGAGTCCGAGCCAATCAGGTCACCTTTACCTGCGCATGCAGAAAGACCCACGGACACATTCAAGTCTTTGAAGCGGTAAATCAGAGAGAGTGTATTTTCACTGGCTGTCTCCGCCTGAGGGAGTCAGAGAAGTAAATTAAACACACAGGCGGTGTGAGCGGCAGATCATCAAAGACAGACCAAGATCAAAGGGATGGACCTGCAAAGTCATTTCAACAGAGATGGGAGGGAGAAGGTGTTGCACTGAATGGTAATTGTACATTACTTTTTTTTATATAGATATACTAACTGCGCAAAACAGCCTTTAGCAGAGTTAGTATTACTGAACGTCAAAAAATGTACAATATCTGTATTAAAAGCTCTTAAAAGAAGTATTCCACTGATTTTAAAAATCCAGATTATGCTTGTGAAAACCGATATACAGTATGTCTCCTGTTAGCTCGGTGCCTCTACATTTATGCTTTTGTTTCCTCAGTTGAGAAACAATCAAGCCAATCAAAGCTGTGTGCTAGAGCCAGAAAAGGAAGGACAGAAAAAAACAAAAGAAATTATTAAAAAATTACGTTGATGGGAACGACATGTCAGAACTAACTTCACAAACAGAAAACGGCTAACATGAACGTGATTATCAAACGTGATTAGAAATTTCTGAAGAAAAAAACTGTGCTTGTCGGATATAATTGGCAATTTAAACATTTGAAATAGTTAATCATAGCAATACTGAAAGAAGTTGAAGTGGCAGTCAAAGCACTATTAGTGAAAGAAGATGGAGCGGCAATTAATATATATATATATATATATATATATATATATATATATATATATATATATATATATATATATAAAATACAGTAGCTTAGGCAATTAGCAATTTACCTCGCAGAGCATTTCTCATGTTAGTGTCTATCCGTCGAGCCCCGTGTGTGAAGGCCTTAAGGTGGTTGACGTGACAAAAAGTGAACTGCTCCGAGAAACCTCTCAGGTATTTTTTACAATGACTGAAAAATGAACAAAAAGGGAATAATGGAGGAAAAATATGAAGGCGGTTCAGTCGGATGAGGTCTTCTGTGGCTCGAGGGTCACCAGGGTTATCTGTGTTTTGGCTTCGTAACTACAATTTCATTACCAAGCGGGGAGAACAAAGAAACACTGCTCAGTTGCTTTATTGTAAATGTATATCAATTTCCTTTTCTTTTTCATCACATTAGTGACTTAAAGGTCAGGATATCTCAGCCTCTACTTCTTGGATTCTCCCCTCACATGAGTCCTCTTACCCTCTGGAGGGGCAAAGCTAGATTGTTTGAATACTCATTGTGATTTCCAGTTATACTGTGTATATATATAATTTCTTTTTTTTAATGCATTATTGCAGTGAGAAAAGTGCCATCATCATGAATCGTAAGGAATTTCACTTACACAGAATAAGAAACAACAGCCAAGGACAACAAAGCTGGACAAATAAAGGTCATGAATTGAACGGACTGTGGCATAAATATTGTATAAATATAAATAAAAAGCACCAATAACACAAGACATAAAAACATGCTCTAAATGTTCTAAATAATAAAGACTGCAGACTGACTGGCATTGGGTTGATTGAGCCATGTGAGTAACAGCTGCTATGGAGGTGGCCCTCTAGCTCTAGCAACCACCTCCACATCCAACAGTCGCCTGCACCCTCATTGCACCCTCACTGCACGATGGGCTCTTTTTCTTGTCTCTCTGTCTTTTTCTGCTCCCCACACTTATTTTTCCTTCCCACACCGCACGCAGCAGCTCGGCTGAGTGACGACGGAGCGAGATAATCACAGCAGACTGTTAATCTGAGCAGGAGGTGAGTGCCGTCAAGTGGCATACAAGACAGAGTGTTTGTCTTCTTCAGTGTGTCTGAGTGTACGTGGAAGAGACAAGGGCAGATAGAGCAGGGCCCTCCATCCACCCCCAGAGGAACTGCCCAGTGGGGAGCCCCCCCCCGCACCCCCCCCACCCCCCACCCGAGAACTACGTAACTGTCAAGGGCTTTTTTTCTGTCTACATTTGTACCACCAACAGGAGTGCTGAAGTGACAAAAGCCAAGTTTGCTACAAGCTCTTTTAGCTTTTCTTTGTATGCTATAAGAAATATATTATCTACTTTGTCACACGCCACAATCATATGACCACAAGCCAAGTAGCCGCCATTAAAGTGCGTGTTACAATTTTAATTTTAAACAGCTTTTTTGGCTCAGTAGTCTTTGTGCTACTGGGTTAGCGAGTGGCTCCTACGTGCTATTTGGCTCACTGGTTATGTGATATATGACTTAACTTCTGGACTCACTGTTGGTCCATTGGTCTGTTTTCCACCATTTTGTTGTTGTCACAAGCTATCGTATTTTTTGTACGTGTTGTCTGTTGTCAAATGGCGTTCGCCAGTGCTGCATTGCCCGATGTGGTCGACCAATCATCGTGCACTTTCATTAAATATTAAGCTCTTCAAATAAATGAATAATCGAGACTGACGAGCGCAACCGAGTAACTTGCCTTTTCAAACCTGAAAGCGGCAGCAGCAGAAAAATGTGTGCTTCATGATTAGTAACTCGCGCCCATCATGGTGCACTGTCGTAACTACCTGAAGCCACTGTCACACACCGTTAATGTAATTCCACGTAAGACCTCCCTCCATACGTTACACTGATGTGGTGTGATGGCCCAATTGAAGGTCAATTTAAGGCCACATTTACAGGCTGAAAATTAGTCACAGCATGTTTCATGTGTCATGCATGCAACCAACTGTTTTATACTGCCTTGACAAATGACATTTCAATTTTCTGATGTAGAAGAGAAAGAGCAGCACTACCCCGATCACCGGCTGCAGTCTACAGCCAAAGGCTGGTGTGTGTGCCTGTAACATAGTTGAAAAGGTTCAAGTTAAAACAAGCTAAATGGGGAAAATACGCCACCTTGTTGTTGTAAATGTGTACCTGAATAATAGACGCAAAGGACTATGGTTAATCCTCAGAGCAACGTAGGATTCACTAATAGGTAACGTGTCTATGAATGTCTGTGGACAATATAGTGTTAACTAATTGGGAAATTAGTTAACACTAACTATTCGTTTTGTACGTGTTTTATTGCCAGTAAAGAATGTCTCCAGTACAGCTAGCTAACACTAACGTGATGCCGTCTTTCTAGACTGAGCATGCGCTGTTGCCCACACGACATGACCGAACTATGTTGTCCTTTGTCATGAATGCAGATGTGGAATTAACTGCTGCTACCACAAGCCTGCCCAGCTCCATGAGATTCATTTGGCCAGGAGACATCTCACAGAGGTTACGTGTGTGTGTGTGTGTGTGTGTGCATGGCCGATTGAGTGTGTGTTCGTGTTTCAGAATTTGTTAACATAGCATGATGCGCAATATGTCTTTGTCCGTGACTAATTGACCGAATGCCTGGTTGCATTTAAACACACGGAGATCTATTGGCCAATGGTTGGAAAAGAGCCCGTTTTTAACATGAGCGCGGAATAATTCCTGGAAGAACGCATGCAGGTTCTTGGTAAAGGCCGCGATGGGCCGTACCAACAGCTTCCTGGGCTCTGCTCAATCCACACATTGGCATTAATAATCAAAGTGCTTTAATAATGTAATGATCTATTCATTATTAATACCGGCACAGCACTGCATTCCATCTATTTATGTGTGTGTGCGTCTGTGTGTCACACGGACCATTAATTTAATCCATCTTGACCTTTCGGGAAACTGTCTTTTAAGACGTATACATCAGAGAAATGCACGTGAAAATCCTCCCTCTTTTCTCCCTCATCTCTCCGTCTATCACTTTGTCCATTACACATTCAACACAAACACTCCCCGTTTGCTGGATTAGTGTTGCACATGCTTCGATGCACTTCCAGGGGAAATGAGATTTTAGCCTGCGAGACAGCCAGCCAACTAAAGAAATTATTCTAAGCTGTTGTCACAGGTGCGACATTGTTGTCTGATCACTCAAATTCCAATTTGAAAGATTTCTTTCAGTGCCAGTTGTTTCTAACTTTTTCACTGCTAAATGATTGTTGATTCAGATTTTGTTGTTGTTCTTTAAATATGTTGTGTGTCTGCAAACATAATTAACTCACAAAATACAGGGTTTGGTGTTACCAGAGCCAATAAGAGCGAAGGACTCTGTCGCTAGATTCCTATTGCAGATGTGCTGTATTTTTAGATTTTGCAGTAGAAAGGCTGCAAACAAGGTCATTTTAAATCAAAATGTACATTATATACATTCATGTTCACTTAAGGTGAATTGAATAACTGGAGTGATCCCTGCAACCAGCAATCAGGGGTGCACAAGCAATAAGTATTCAAGAGCAGTTTTTGTTGTAATGTCAGAGGTGCATGTTTACATACGGATGGCAGCCTTCCTGTATGGCGCTCTCATAATTACAATGTCCTTTAAAAAAAACATTGCCTATGTGGATGGAATATAAAATTACGTTAGTGATTTTAATTTTAATGTTGTAATCATTACATTTTATGTTAATCTTAATGTTGTCATGGCACACTGATTAACCAGAACATTTAAAAATGTTGCTGACCCGGGCTGTAGACTGGATGATAAAAACAGGTGGTTTAAGTTGTTATTAAATTAAACAAGATTATGC